>NW_024070192.1:27603480-27692815 GCF_014754425.2 Oryx dammah
GGGGACTCACCATCCATGGGGGCTCACCACCCACAGGGCTCACCATCCATGGGGGGTTCACATCCATGGGGCTCACCATCCACGGGGCTCACATCCACAGGAGTCACCATCCATGGGGGGCTCACATCCACAGGACTCACCATCCACAGGGGACTCACCGTCCACAGGGCTCACCATCCACGAGACTCACCATCCATGGGGGGCTCACCTCCACAGGACTCACCATCCATGGGGAACTCACCATCCATGGGGAACTCACCATCCATGGGGACTCACCATCCATGGGGAACTCACCATCCGTGGGGACTCACCACCCACAGGACTCATCATCCATGGGGGGCTCACATCCATGGGACTCATCATCCACAGGGGACTCACCATCCACGGGGACTCACCATCCACAAGACTCATCATCCATGGGGGGCTCACATCCACAGGACTCACCATCCATGGGGGACCCACCATCCATAGGGAACTCAGCATCCACGGAGACTCAACATCCACAGGACTCAACATCCACGGGGGACTCACCATCCACGAAATTCACCATCCATAGGGCCGACAGACAGAAGGGAGTCCACAAATACAGGAGGGAGGTGATTGCAGAGAGCGGTGAGGGCCATGGGGACAGGAGCTCCTATAGCTATTGAGCAATCACAGAGGGCCTCCAGGAGGAGGTGGCTTTGGGCAATGAGAAGTTTCAGGGAACTAGTGATCCAGGCAGAGGGAACAGTGTGTGCAAAGGCCGGGAGATGCCTGTTTCCCCCTCACCGCCCCCACCCACCCCCGCTCCCCGCCAGCCTGTGCCGGGAGGGCAGGGTGGGAGATCACACAGGAGAGCAGTGCCCCCACGTGGGCAGTGCAGGCCCAGCTCAGGGACTCAGTCTGAACAGAGGGGGTGGGTCTGCCTGCTGGCAGTGAGGGGACCCGCCCACCAGGCAGGAGAGCAAGCCCCCAGCTTTGCTTCCCTGTGTGACCTTGACCATGTCACCCACCCTCTCTGAGCTCCTGAGTTCTGTGCAGTGCTCAGAGGCAAGGAGAGCGCCCCCTGCTGTGGCTGCTGCCATCACCTTTGTGCCCACTGACCCTGCTCTGGGTTGCGGACTTGGAGAGGCAAGTGGGACGATTTAATGGAACTGAGAGCACCCTGGACAGGAGGCCCACAGGGCCTGTTCTTTTGGCAGTGGGTTCGCTCCTTGACGCACTCAGAGTCCTGCCCACGCTGCCCTGCCTTGGTCCTCCTGTCACCACGACTGGAGACAGCTGAGGCCCAGGGTGGACCCCAGTGGTGGCCGTTCTGAAACCCTGCTGCTCTAGGCAGGTCCCCAGCCACTACTGGGTGTTTGCAGCTGAGCTGAAGTCATTTCTCTCATGGCCTCAAACAGAGTCTTCTCTGGAAAAGATGTTCTTTCCCTAGAAATGTAACCTGCATTACCCAAAATAGGCTTCTTGGTGGTGCCGACTCCCTTGAGTGCCCCCAGATTCTTCCTGCACCCTGACTTTCCCAATGAGAGGTCCTTGAGGTCATGGCCATCCTTAGACACCAGAGGAGGGAGGGTGGGTTTAAGAGCACGCCCACTGGCTCTGCAGGTCTGGGAGGGGTCCCAGAGCTAACCTGGGGCGTCCACAGCCTCCCGAGCCACCCCTGACTTTGTGGTCAAGACTAAGCCTGTGTGCCTTTACCCCCTGCTGCTCCTGGGGGAGACGATGGATGCCTGACCGCATGCCTCCCCACGATGGAGCCCCTGAGAGGAGCAGGAGAGGATGATATGAGCTGGGGCCATGGTGTCCAGAGGGAGCAGCTGGTGCTGCCCAAGTGCTGGGGCCGCAGGTGGCAGTCCTCTCAGGCAGAGCAGGCCAGGGAGATGGGTGCCAGGTGGAGGCATGAAGGCCTAGGACAGGAAGGACCTGGCTGTGTCTGAACTGCTGAGATCACAGTGTGCCTGAAAGAGAGGCCCCGTGGGGTTCACGTCCAGTGCGTTTCTGATTCTCGGAGCTGAAGAACTTGTCAGGGACCAGACCACAGAGGGTCTGGGAAGCCTGGTGTGGTAGTGTGGACCAGAGGGCTCCCGCGTAGTGAGCATCCCCAAAGGTCAGCCCCTGGAGACAGGGCTCCACTCCCTGGAGCTGTGGGTTGCAATTGGATGGCAGAGGAATGGCTCTTGGTGGTCACTAAAGGGGCCCACCAACCACAGAAGCCTCGTGAGGGCTGCACAGCCCAGAGGGAAGGAGACACTTGGGCACACAGAGCTTCTTATAATGACATGTCACTTTCAGTCCAATTCCACTGACTAAGGCGGGCCTGTGGCCACCCTGCCTCCTTGGTGGGGTGGGGGATGGGACATGCAGGCTACCGTTGACCGAGGAGAGCAGGGAGTATTTGGAGGTGAGCTGACCTTGACCCCTGGGCTGAGGAGGGTCCCATACTTCATTCCGAGTAAAGCAAGGCACCTCTGGAGGCCTTGAGTAGAGGCTGAGGTCCCATTGGTTTTATTTTTTAACTGTTTATTGATCCCATGCAGAGAAGGGCACGTATCCTGAGTGGCCGGCTAATGAATTGCTACAGACTGGACATACCAGTGTCTGACCAGCATGCGTATCAGGAGAGGGCATCGCCAGCCTCGTGTCCCCCCAGGCCTGGCCTACCTGGGATCCAAGTGTCAGCTTGTGAACTTTGTCTGTGTGGTCTCACGGGTCCAGTTGTCTGACACGTCTGGGCTGCATGCAGCCAGCATGGTTATTTACTCCTGCGTAGGAGAAGACAGTGGCATCCCACTCCAGTACTCTTGCCTGGAAAATCCCATGGATGGAGGAGCCTGATGGGCTGCAGTCCATGGGGTCGCTGAGAGTTGGACACGATTCAGTGACTTCACTTTCACTTTTCACTTTCATGCTTTGGAGAAGGAAATGGCAACCCACTCCAGTGTTCTTGCCTGGAGAATCCCGGGGATGGAGGAGCCTGGTGGGTTGCCGTCTCTGGGGTCGCACAGAGTCGGACACAACTGAAGTGACTTAGCAGCAGCAGCAGCAGTGTTCAGGCACGCTGTGTGGTACCCCAGGAAAGTCCAGGCAGTTTACAGCCTACTACTAAGCCTGCTGGGAACGTCCAGGAGCATTGGGAACTCAGGGTCTGGGGGCGGTGTGTGGCACTCGTGTTGCTGTGTTTCTGGAGGTGGGATTGCCGTGATCTCGGGGTTAAGAAGGTGCCCCCTGGGCTCAGGAGGAGAGGAGACCAAGGGAGTGACCCAGAACAGGAGAAGAAGGGCTGGAGGGTGGGTTGGACCCTTGGCCCGCTTGGCCTCAGAATGGAGAGATGTCCTCAGTGCAGTCTCATCTCCCGTGGGATTGGAAGGTGAAGGTCACACATGGTCAGTGAGGTCACATGTGGTCAGTGCCCCCAGAGTCCCAAGAAGCAAGGCCTGGACATGGGCTGCACGTTCAGCCCCACAACCACCCATGGTGACGCACAGGCCTTCCAGTGACAGTGCGCGCTCGAGGGTGGCAGGGAGGTCTTGTGTCTTAGTGCCTGGAACTCTTTTGCGCCAGTGCACATGTGGGGAGCACCCGAGCCCATCTGACACTTGGAGAGACTGCAGCTGGCCAGGAGGTTGGGGTCCCATGCAGGGTCGGGGAGTGCATGGGACAAAGGTCTGGGGTCATGGTTCACAGGGTCACCTCTCCAGATGGTATTTCTTAACGGGGCCAAGAGAGGGTGATTCTTTGCCCAGATTGAAGCTGGGAGCACAGATGGTTAGGCCCCAGCTTGTCTGGGACCCTCACCTAGAGCCACCCCAGCCGTGAGAGCAGACACTGCTGCGGGGGCCGAGTAGTGAGCCGGGGTGGTGGTAGGGAGCAGAGTCTGGCTCCCAGGCTGGGTCTGCAGCGCGGGTAGGTGACTCGCTCGGTGGGGCCACTGTGTCCTGCCAGCCCCCAACCAGCCCCCCGTCCAGCCGTCTGCCAGAGCAAGGCTTCGCTGAGATCCTTGGGCCTCTGGGCCCGAGCCCTTCAGGGTCGGCTGGTGTCAGTTTTTGTTTTAACAGACACAGTGTGCCTGTTCCTGTGACTGGCTGCCCCTGGCCCCATGTCCGGGTGACCTCAGCACAGGGTGCTCCCTGAAACCCACACTCTCAGGGAAGCATGCCAGGCGCTGGCGGGGCATCTGGGGAGGGTGGGGCCATGGCCAGTCGTGAGAAGAAGCGTCTTTGTCGCAGATGCACGTGGGGCTCTCTATGAAACCGTCTCAGTGCTGCACAGGAAGAAGAAAAATGGGGCTTTGATGTGGGCTGCCTCTCATCGGCCGCCGCGATGTCACTCGGGCGCGTCTGTGGCAGCTTTTATTAAGGAGCTGTCAGCTCTTCTCAGCCTGAGACCCAGGGGCTCTCAGGGCGGGAGGCGGCCCAGAGCTGTCTGCAGGAGGCCTGGCATCCACATGGGTGGGAGGGACCCTGGTCCAGTCCCGCCTCCCAGGGGCAGGCAGGGCCCAGGTGGATCCCTGGGCACCACTCTGGGCCAGGTAGGGTGGCGGGGGTGACCTGCTTTGGCGTGGTCCTGATCCCACTGTGCAGCTACCACGTGGCAGGGAACTGGGTGCAACCCCTGCTCCGGGCTGAGGAGGGGGCTTCAGAGGCCTGGAGGCAGCATCCAGCACCAGATGATGAGGCCAGAAAGGGTGGCTAGGGGCTGGAGGGGAGCCTGATCTTGTGGGTATTGGGGCGGCTAGGATCCACTGGGCTGTGAGCAGGAGGGCAGGGTAGGGCATGTTTGGGGGTGCCTCAGGAATGTGGGGGACCCCTCAGGGAAAGGTTGGGACCAGCAAGATCTGGAGTAGGGGTCCAGCAGGACAGTAGTCCAGTGGATACCAGCCCTGCTTCCTGACCGGCCAAGGGGATGCCAAGACCTGCCATGAGCACACTCCTCAGGGCCTACGGCTTCCTGAGCACTCAGGAGTCCCCAGAGAACCAGGTGGTGTCGTCCCAGGGGCAGCCCAGCACCCCCCCAGCTTTCATGAGCCCCCTAAACCTCAGTGTTGAAGGGAAGGAGACCCAGACACCAGGGGCCCGAAAGCTTTGGGCCTTAGGAAGCAAGTAAACCCTGCTCTGTATCCACAGTATCTCCATTAACAGGACTCGGTTCCACAAATCTCTGTTCCTCATTCATTCCCAAAACTGTGAGCTGTTGATCATTTCAAAAATCTCAGCTCGCTGGAGAAAATACAGAAAATAACCAAGAGTGTAGAGAGAACAGACGTCACTGCCCAGCCCTCCAGTGTGGCATCTGTGCCTGTCCCCCCTAGCTTTCGCGTCCCGCTCAGTTCCTTATGCACCAGTCCATGAGTGTCTGCCTGGGTCTTTGGAAACAGGGCTGCTGAGGCTGGGATCTGGGGTCGTGCCATGCTGTGTGACCTTGCAGGAGTTGGACACCCTCTTGGAGCCTTCGCTTCCGCATCTCTGCATGTAGGGAGAGGTTACGGTGGTTTCTTGGGCTCCACTCAGAGCTGACATGGGGGGTCTTAGTGGTTCATCAACATGGGTTCAGTTGGGAGCCTCCTCCTCAGAGCAGAGTTCATCGTGCCTTTGGAGAGGGGTCCTGGGCAGATCACACCTCCCTGAACCCCCGTGAGCCGTGGAGTCTGGTGGTCTGTTGACTTAACATGTTCATTGCTCTCAACACAAAGCAAGTGCGCAGTCGATAGGAGCCATCCTTACAGGCGTGACCTGCGGGTCAGATCCTGGTCTTCATGCTGCGGGAGAGGTGGCTGGCCAGCTCACCTCCTCGGGCTGGCTTTGTGGGCTTGCGTTCAGGATACCCTGCACTTGCTCTTGTGTGGCTCTGTTGCTTTTTGAGCTGGAACTGGATTTTTCATCTTGCACTGGGTCCCTCAAATTACGAAGCTTGTCCTGCTCTTAACAACAGGATTGTAGGGAGCAGAGCATAGGATGGCCTGGACCAGCACCCCGCGCCGTGCTCCAGGGCTGTGTGTGAGGGAGAGGCGGGCCAGGGGCTGCCCGCATGGCTGTGGAACCTGCCAAGGGCAGGAAGTCTTGGTAGGAGGTGGGAGGTGGGTGGGTTGGGGGGACCTACCAAGCTGTGGCCAGACACCCCAGGGGATGCAGAACAACAAGGTCAGAATTGACTGAAACTGAGCCGAGCGCCTATGAAGAGGAGGATGGGCTGCAACACCAGCACCCACACCCCGAGGATGCGACTCTCCTGCCTCGGGATGCAGGCTCAAACATCCCAAAGCACCCAACCAGGGAGGGGCGGCGCCTCAGCTGCCCGCAGGTGCAGGGAAGGGGCAGGTTGGGCAGGAGGCCTTTGGTTGCAAAGGCAATTCAGCTGAAAGGAAAGTGGAAGTTAGAGGGCCGAGGAGGAGTGGCTCTACCTCAGGAGGCGGACAGGGCATCAGGCAGGGGGCTGGGGGGCCACCCCTTCCTCTCCGTCACTCCTGGAGGGCAGGAGAAGGGGGTCTGGAAAGCTCTGCTTTCTGGCATCCCGAGTTGGCCTCTTTGAGGAACCTGGCCTTGTGTGGGCCCTGACACACTGCCCTCACAGCGGTGGGGGAAGCTGGCTCGAGTGGCAGCTGCCTGCCCCAGGCACTCAGGGAGCCAGGCGTCCAAACTGGGGCAACCAGGGACTCCATGACCCATAGGGGCCACGTGAGGGCATTGTGGGCACCCAGAGGCAAGGGAAGGGCTGCTTCTTGCGGAGGAAGTCCTTCCGCCCTGGGTTTGGCCTGTGGAAGTGGGGGTGGATGCCCTGGGAGGGCTGAGCGGGCCTGGCGAGGGGCAGCCCCCGCTGGTCTCATGCAGGAGGCCAGGGCAGTGGGAGCAGCATACTGAGGACGGGGACTAAGTAATGGGGAGCCAGTGAAGGCTGTAGAGCAAGGGAGTGCCTGGGGCCGAGCTTGTGAGAGGCCATGTGGTGGGGAGGCTGGGAACTGGGAACCCAGTCTGACCCGTGGCCAGACCTGGGCTGTGGTCGTGGGGACAGGAGGGGGACCCTGAGGACTCTGAGGGGCCTCCTCAGAGATGGACCACGAGGAGACGGGGGCAGAGGACAAGGTGTGTACGGAGGGGCCTCGGGGTGACATGGGCGCGCTGAATCTGGGGATCTGGAGCTGCAGAGGGGAGTTGAGGCAGGGGGCTTTGCCCTCAGAAGTGGCCGAGGCTGGGGGAGGAGCAGACCCCACTCAGGAAAGGAAGCCAGAGTCTGAGGGAGACTGGGCCTCACCAGGCTCCCTGGCACCCTGGTGTCCTGTGTCCCTGGGGACGGGCGGGACGAGCCCTGTGATGAGAAGCCACGGGACTGGGACAGGGATGTCCACAGTGAGCTCTCAGCCCCCCGTCCACCTGCTGGGGGAGGGCAGCCCTTCTCCCACAGGGCGGTGGGGCGGCCAGGCCTCAAGGACAAAGGCAGGCGGGGGCAGGGGAAGGAGCTTGTGGCTGGGAGCTTAATGGCCCCGAAAAAAAAACATAAAACTGGAGAATTATGGGGAGACATAAACAGAGCTGTCAGGCATTAGCTGCAGGGCGACAGCTCAGCCCGGGAAGAGATGCTGGAGGCTGAGCTGGGTTCTTGCGTATGCACGGAAAGACAGAAGTTATCAAAGGAGGGAGATTAGGGAGATGCTGGCTGCACGCTCAGCTCCCTAGCCCAGCTCTTCTCACACTCTGGCTAAGGCCCAGCCACATGCTGACCCTGGGGGTTGGGCCGGGGCGGGGGTTGGGGGGGCCGCCAGGGGCTGGGGGGTGGGACTCAGGCCCAAGGACAGAGGCGGGCGCTGGCCCCACAATTTATGGTGCTCGCACACCCTGCCATCTTCATTCTCACTATCGCTGCTGATGTCATTAGCCAGGCACTAATGGGCTTAAATTTCACCTTAAACCGTCCCTGTGTCCCCGTGGATGACAAGCATCCTGCTCTCCCCAGCTCTGCAGAGCTACTGGGCGGGCTCAGCAGGCATGCAGCCCTCCTCCTCACCTGCCTTCCGGGTCCCCAGCAAGAGGTCCCCAGGGACCCTGGGCACACTTGTGGGTCATGGGATGCTGGGAGCCCCGAGCGCAGGGACAGGGCCCAGGAAAGGGGGCTTCTTGATGAGCTCTGGAGGCCCTGGGATGACCCACACAGCAAGGTGCAGCTGGGGTCCAGCACCCCTCCCCGTGCCCCTCTATTTCTGGGCCCAGGTGTCATGACAGGGGTGGTTGCGGGGGGTCCCTAGGACCCTGGAAATTGCCCGCCATGTTCTTTTTCTTCTTTGACTGCACCCGGTCTTAGTTGTGGCATGTGGGATCTTCCTGGATGAGGGATAGAATCTGTGTCCCCTGCACTGGCAGGTGAATTCTTAACCACTGGACCACCAAGGAAGTCCCTGCCTGCCATGTTCTTTAAAGCCTTGAGGAAGTCTTATTTCACTCAGGCTAAAAAAAGGTAGCAGTGGCATTGCTTGGGGTTGGAATTCCACCCACTGCCTGTCTGCCCACCCACCCATCCATCCATTCATTCACTCACTCAGTCATTCGGCAAACATAAGGCCTATGACCCCTGGCTTGCTCACGTCCATCAAAGGCCTAATTAGCTTTCCTTTGGCACCTGTGAGAGGGAACACACGGTGATCTTTAAATACAGGGTGTTCGGAGGACAAAACCTTCCTCACGCTGGCTCTGCAGATGGAGGGAACTGCTGGGAGCTCTGGGGCTGTGGGGGTGTCGCGTGGACCTGCGGGCCTGTCCAGTTCACTAGGATCAAGTTTGCCTGAGGAGCCAGCTGGGGCTTATCCACCATCAAAGCCGGCTTGCAGGGGCCTCTGCTGGAGCCAACCCTTTCCCATGGGAATCTCAGGCCCTTCCACGTCTCCAGGGGCCTGTCCTCGCTGTGCTGGAAGCTTCGTCCATCCATACCGAGATAGCAGTGCCAAGGAGGTCTGGACTGGAGGGAGACCACCACCCCCTCAGTGTCAGACAGTCCCTGCAGTGGGACAGGGATGGGGACGAGGCTGGTGCAGGCCTGTAGGCATGAGGAAGGAGGCCAGAGATGGGGGGCGGGGGGAGCGGTTCCAAGCCCCTGTGCTGTGTGAACCCCTGCCCTTGCTGGGCCTCAGATGTGCAATCTGTCACACCAGGGTGTTGACCCTGCAGCCACTGGGGACGAGCTGGTGGATGTACTGGAGGCGGTGTAGCCTGGTGGGTTGGAAGCATGGGCTCTGGGGAACCCCAAAGCTGTCCCTGCTTCCCCCCATCAATGTTTGGAGCCTGCTGCTGAGTTGGTGCTCCTGCCTGACACTTCCAGACCCTCACCACGGCCCCCAAGGCCTCCTGCCACGCTGACCCAGGGAGGCCTCCAAGAAGCCTCCTCTGAGCCTGAGTTCCTGCTCAGGTGTGATTAGGGCCCTATCTGCCCCGCCCACCCTCCCGGACTGGCCAAAGCTGCCTTGGGAAGTGTGCAGCCTGGCCATCCTTGACCCAACCCACAGCCTTGAACTATAATAAAATCAGGACTCACAGCACTTTGCTATCATGGTGCTTCTAGTCCTCACAAGCTGTGCAGCTCTGGACAAGTGCCCTAATCTCTCTGAGCCTCTGTCGCATCATCGGTAAGAGGAGTTAAAATACGTAGACTGCTTCTTAGAGCAGAGCTCTGCACACGTAAGCATCGTGTGAGAAGCAGCTACGAGGGTGACGATGACAAAGCACTTTTCTGTCCATGTTCTCATTGGCTCTTGCTCAACCCCGTGAGGTGGGCCCAGTCTCCTGGGTGAGGACATAAGAGGCCCAGAGAGGTGGGGGCGGGGAGGGGCACTCACCCGAGGTCACACGGCGAGTCAGTAGCAGCCTTTGGGTACTTGATGCTCTTTCCAAAGACACAGGAGGCTCTGGTCTGGAAAAGAGCAGCCCAGAGCCAGGCGGACAGAGGGGCCTTTCTGAGTCCTCTTTCCACAGGCCCGGGCCTGCAGAGGGCTCCAGCCAGCCAGCCAAGTCTCTTTTACCCAAAGTGCCAGCTTGAGAACTCAGACAGCCAGGCCTCACTCTGGCCACTGCCTGCTGAGACAGCATGGCCGCCCACCCAGGCAGGCACCAGCTGCTCCTGAGACCAGAGCCCGGTTCCTGTCACCCTAGACAGCTCCCAGCTTCCTGACCCCACTCCTCAGCCAGCACTAGGATTGGTCAAGGATTTTCCCTAACTTGCCCTCTATTATAAAAAATTATACAAATGTTTTCCTCTTAGAAATAACAACTTGCTTATTGGGCCCTGCTCTGCCAGGCACTGTCCCCAGACACACTGCCCTCCAGGGACTGACCCCCGCGCCTGCTCACGACTGAGGTACCAAGGCCCAGCCCCAGGGCTTGCCGGCGGCCCAGCTGGGACTCAGCCCAGCATTCCCAGACGGTCAGCCACGCCCTCACAGCCCCTGGGAGCCAGAGACGCCTCTGCCCTTATCACGAGTGTTGCCTTTGTTTTGGCGATTGGAGGGGAGCAGAGTGCTGGTAGAAATGGAGTGAGAAGTTCAGTGTCCCACAGACCAGGAGCCATCCCTGTGAGCCCCAGCCCCCGTTCATCAGGGGCCCTGGCCGTGGCAGCTGCCCCCAAGGCGGTGCACCCAGGAGCGAGGTCATGGCCTCTGTGGGGGTTTCAGGCCTCAATTTTCTCATCGGTAAGATGATGCGTGATCGCCGTGCTGCCTGTTGCAGGACTCAGTGAGGCTGCCTCCTCTTGGCAGCTGGGCTTGTCCCTCCTGCTGATGGCCACTGCCTGCTGTAGCCTGGCAACCGGAAAACCGCCGGGCCAGACGGGAGCCCGGCACGGGGCGCACTCTCCAGCCATCTTCAGAGCCAGCCTGGAGGGTAGGTATTTATCCACCGTGTAAGCTTAAAATCTTAAGTGCGTATCACAGGCTCATGGTGAAAAAAGAAAAATCAAGTACCCCTCCTCTTTTATACTGGGGGGGCCTCTCTGCCCACTGTCCACACTGCGGTTTGCTCACCAACCTACAGGCTGCACCCCATCCACACACGAAGCCCGCATCCACGGTGCAGAGCTCTGCACACGTGTGTCCCTCAGCGCCTCACGGGGACACGTGTAGGGTCTCCTGGCTTTGGCTTCTGCACACGATACTGCAGCTCCCTACTCCGGGCCTGGCTGGGCCAGCTCAGAGGCGCAGCTGGCTCCTGTTTACCAAAGAGCTCTCCCAGCGACTGCACCGGCGTCCCCACCGCCATAACTCGGCCGGGGCCTGCTGCCGGCCAGGGAGAGACGGGCATCATCTCCACACCAGCACTGGAGGGGCCAAAACGAGTGGTTTCCCCAGAGGAGTCCTCCGTGGTCTGGCACGCCTAGGGGCCAAGCCGGCCTGAGAGAACCCAGGTCCTCCCCCTGCCCCTCCTCCAGGGTGTGGCCCCGGGCGTCAGGTCTCTGGGCTCAGCGCTGTCATCTGTGAAACAAGGGTGGTCATGGGACCCACTCGCGGGACTGGCATGAAGATGAAGTTTGTTGTGAAAGTGCTTACTAGGGCAGCGCCGGGCACGTGAGGTGGTGAGGGTGGTCTGGGTGAGCCCTGTACCCACCTCAGGTCTGCAGCTCCTGGGGTCGGTGCTGGGGTCTGGATCTGTTGCCCCTCGGAAGGGGTCAGGGAAGGGGAGAGGGTGTGGAACCATCAATGGAAAGGGGGGATGAGTTTAGCCCAGTTTCCCATTGCCCTGACAGGGACACTGAGGCCCAGGAGGCCTGGACCTGAAGTGACCGTGGGTTCAGCAGCATGAGCTGCCCTTCAGTGCCGCCAGGAAGCAGGGCTGGGTGCAGAGTCTGGGGGGCGGGGGGCAGAGCTGCAGGACCCCGGCTCTGAGACAGACGGCTCAGGAACACGGAGCCACAGGCTAGCACCAGGTCCTGGACAGCCCTCCTTGGACAGGACAGGACAGGACTCAGAGGCCCTCGCCGAGCCCAGCCTCCTCCAGGGACTGAGAGCTTGCTTCCCTCTGCAGCCCCCAGGCCAGCAGGCAGCCTCACCTGGGAGCTCGTTAAGAGTCGCAGAAACCCAGACTCTGCCCTCCACCCGGCTCACGCACAACAGCGGCTCTCCAGCCGGGAGGATGGCTCATCTGCTGTGGGGGTCGGGACACGCCTCAGCACAGACCTTAACCCTGGGTCCCAGCCCCCGGCCCGGACCCCTTCCTGAGGACCGCTCTGTCCCACCCTTAGCTCCCTGGGAGGCAGAGGCAGTGCAGGGTCTGGCTCTCACCCCGTGGGCAGCGCTGGGACCTGCTGCCCCTTGTGCTGCCTCCACCAGGCACCAAGCTCGGGATCTCCGCCAGTCTCACGGACCCGTGTTGGCGGGTCAGGGAACGCGCAGGCTTCAGCTGGGGAGCGTGAGGCTCAGAGAGGTGAAGCGAGTGGCCCAAGATCACCCAGCATGGTGTGCAGAGCTATGTGGCCTCAGAGCCCAGGTCTTTACAGGATGGGGACCGAGTTGGGCCAGGTGACAACTCCCAGTGCTCCAGAGCCACCAGTGAGCCCCCACAACTGGCGGATGTGACTCTGACATCTCTGGAGCCCCTGTCTCGGGAGAAGACTGCCCTCTCCCTGTGGTCAGCGCAGAGCTGGCCAGCAAAGATTCTCCCGCAACTTTCCAGAACAGGCTCCCTGGGGTTGGGCTGAGTTGACTGCGAACAACTGAGAGAGGCGCTTCCCCCAGACACCTAGTGACCGGAATCTGGGGCGGGCCGGGAGATCTGGTTTAGTTGGAGGGGAGGCCTGAGAGGGCCAGGCCTGGGGAGAAAGAAACACGCTTTCAGCTACGAGCAGAGAGAATGGGCAGAAAGTATCCTGTCCGTCCTGGGAGAGAAACAGAGTGCTGTTCAGAACAGCTGGACACTGGACTCAGACAGCTGCCCTTCCCCTGGTTGCACCCCCCCCAGCACCTCCATGTCTCACGGCTGCATGGAGGAGAGGAAAGTCAGCCAGGACAAAGCAGCAGCCGAAAACCAAAGGCAAATATTTTCCATCCTGAGGAGAGTGGTCCCAGGTTGCCTCCGGATTTGAGCTGGCAGTGCATTCCCCAAAAGCCAGTGCTTCTGGTCACCAGGCGACGTGTTTAGGGGGGCTGCCCAGGATCCACCTGGTTTTGGGGAGAGCCAGGAGTAGGGGGCCGAGGGGGCAGCAGCTCATCCATCCAAGCCTTGCGAGGAAATGGAAGCTCCCTTCCCAGCAGAGGGGCAGCAGGGGAGCCCGGAGCACAGGGTGGCCCCAGCTGTTCATCTGGCAAAGTCCCCCCAATCCAGAATCCAGCCTCGAGATGGAGACTCTCTCTCATATCAAAATAGGAGCTGCCTGTTGTTTGGGTGATGCAAAACTGCCAGGCCCTATGTGAAGTTGTGGTTTGTCCTAACACAGCCAGACACGTGTGAAGAGTTTGTGACATTCACATCTGGGCTGCACATGAGGTTCCTCCTGGGACCCTCAGTAAGACCCCCATCCCCGGGGTGGCTGGGTCTGAAGGGGTTGGGAGGGGCTTGAGGGGAGGAGATGGGTGGGGTAGTTGGTGGACGGTGTGATTTCTCTCCAGCTCTTCACCACACCAGGCCCCTGCCCTTTTTTTCTCCCAAGAAAAAGTTTTCTGACATTTCCAAAGGAGCAAACCAGGGCCTCCCTGTCATCCTTGGCCCTAGAATGGGAGGACTCCTCCTACAAGCTGGGGTGGGAGGAGCTAGGAGCCCTCTCCCCTTCCCCCACTCCAGGGCTCAGTTTCCCCATCTGTGAAATGAGAGGTTACATCACCTTCCAGATGGCAGCTTGAGGGTCAGCAGTATGATCTGCCAAGGCCCTAGGAGGGGACCGACACGCTGTCCTGCTGTTATACCTGCTTCCGTGGTCTGAGGGTTATTGAGAATTTTCAAGACCTGGGGGAGGCCCCAGGCTCTGTATCCAGGCTGGTTGAGGAGAGAAGCCCTGTGACAACCCCCCTTTGCCCTGCTAGGCTGTGTGTGTGCCCAGGGGATCCCTGCTCTGTCCTCAAACCTCCTCCTGTCCGGGCCAGGCTGGGCCTCCCAGATGGCCCAAAGGTGTCAGCAGACCAGCTGTTCTCACATCTGTATTCCACCCCAGCTCCAACCGGCCAGGCTTCTTACCTCTGCAGTAGTTTTGGCCAGAGGCTGCTACCCTAGGGTGGGAGCCTCGCCTGCTTGCTCCCCCCTGCCCCATTCAGCTAGTTCTGGGACAGAAATCTGGCCCCAGTTCCCAAATATGCCCTGTAGTTTGCTGCTACTGGGCCAGCACTCCCGGCGGGAAGGCCCTTTTCCCTCTTCCCAGCAGGCCAGACCTCCAGTCTACCCCCCACCCCTGGAGGCTCTGCAGCCGTTTTCTCTCGCCGCCCCCCCCCCCCCCCCCCCCCCCCCCCCCCCTCCAGGAGGGAGGGGGTCAGGGGGTCGATGCCTGAGCAGTCTGGAAAATGTCAAGTGACTGATCCAGCCGAAGCCCCCAGGGGTTTCTGGGTCCAGCCCTACCCTTAGCCGCCCCCCTCTCTGGGGCGAAGGACAGGCTGGGGTTTGGGTGGGTGGCCTTTTGGTGAGCAGGGTAATGGGAGTGGACGTGGACTTCCTGTGCCTCAGGCCTCTGAGGAAGGGGGCGGGGGTCTGGGCTGCTGGGCCTGCTGGGGAAGGGGCCGGGAGGAGGGGGCAGGCTAGGGGAGGAGCGCGCCCCCCCACCCCCGCCCCGCGCCCCAGGCCCGGCCTGGCGGTCCGCCTTGAAGTCGCCGGTGTGCAAGGCCGCTGCTGTGTAAATGGTGTGTGTGTTTGGAGCGGCTTAGGGAGGAGGCTGGAGATGGGGGAGGCAGCGCCCCACTTGGCGCCGCCGCTGCCGGAGGGTCCGCGTGTTAGAAGCTCAGCTTCGTCGATGATTGAAGAAGGGTGGGCGAGGAGAGAAGGACGAAATCCAGAGGGGGTCTAGGCGCCCTGACTTGGCCGCCCTGCGTCTGCAGAGGGAGAGCTGAGCGAGCGCGGAGGGAGGCGAGGGGACGAGCGCGCCGGGCTCCCCGCCCCCAGCCCAGCCGGTTCCAATATTTCGCAGAAAGGCACGCGGCTCCTAATCGGTCCTTTCCAGGCTGAGATTTAGCCGCGCGATGCCCGTGCAGGGGCGGGGGCCGCGGGCCGGGGGAGGCGCTCGGAGTCCGGAGGCGCTGAGCGAGGTGAGGAGCCTGCGTCCTCGGCTGCTTGGGGGCGGGGGGGGCGCGGGCGGCCCGGCGGACGGGCGCGCAAACCCGAGAGGCTGGGAAGGAAAGGGGGGCAAGTTAAAAATAACCCTCTCCGGCTGGGAAGCTCGCGCGCGCTCTCGCCTCGTTCGGTGCCAGAGGACTCCAGGGGAGGTGGCGTTGGGGAGGGCAGAGCGGGATTCCCCCTCCTCGGCGGGCGGGGTGCCCGCCTGCGCGCCGCGGCTGCACGTGTGCGGGGCCGTGCGCCCGGGCCCCCGCGCCCGGCCGGGGCGCCCCCTCCCCGGGACCGGGCGCAGCTGGCGGCGGAGGGAAGCTTCGCTCCATTATTCATTATTTACGAGCGTTAATAGGTTTGAGGCGCGGGCGAGGGCATGGTGGGGACCAAGGCACTCGGGCCCGGGATGCGGAGGGAGGGCCGTGCCGCCGCGAGGAGGGGGTCTTCACGTAGGCCTCGGTGTTGGGGGCGCTCCTCTGTCTGGCTCCTCTCCGCCCGCATCGAGGCGGCGCGGAGCGCCGAGAGGGGAGTGTGGGCCTTTGATCGCGGCCGTCGGCCTCTGTCCTTAGCGTCCTCGCCCTTCCCGGGGCGCTGGGAGGGGGTTCGGGCTGTACGCCCCGCCCTGCGCGCCCCTTGCGGCCGCCGCCGCCGCGTTCCCGACGCAGCCCGGGCCTCATTTATCATCATCTTTGGTCAAGTGGAGTGTGCAAGGAACAGCTGCTTCACTCGGCTGACTTCCGAGGGCGGCTACAGCGGGAATCTGGGAGATGAATGATGGGGGCCGGGGGGGCGCAGCCCCCGGGGTCCCGGCGCGGGCCGGAGGGAGGCGCGCGGTGTCTCCGCCGCCTCCGCCTCGTGGCGAGAAAAGCGCCCCTTCCTTGCTCCCGGCGCCTGCGATCGCGGGACTGCGGCCGGGGCGCCCCAGGAGGGGCCGGCGCGCGGCTGGCGGAGCCCGAGGTCGCCGCGACCTTGCTGGGGTCAGCGGGTTGGGCGGCGGAGACGGCGGCGCGGCGTCTTTGGTGGCGCTTTCCGGATTGGCGCAGAGGCCGGGAAATCGGGCGGGGGCGGGCGGGGGAACACAAATAGAAGGTGAAATTTTACCTGCCCCTGAGGGAGTCCTGCGGATTTTCTCCGGCAGCGGCAGGAGCTCTGCCTTTGTCTTACACGCCTGAAACATCTGTTGCGGGGGGAGGGGGGGGCGACGAGGCCGCAAGCGCCCCCGCACGCCCCCCATCCTCGCCCCATCCCCCGCTCGGCCGGCGCCCGCGCCGCGTTAACCCTGCCGACGCTGGGGCGCTCACCCGCCGCCCCCAGGGCTGCGTGGGAGCCGGGGGCGGGGGCGGAAGGGTTAACGGCCTAGTCGCAGACCCTAATTGTCAGACCCGGGCCCCGCTTCGTTTCAATTACCCTAAGTAGAGACTGAATGCGCAATTAACGAAGTCAGCTTGCCAACTGGAAAGCCGGGCCGCGTTCACGTTGAGAATACTCCACCAGCTGACTCGGACTAAGCAATTTCCTTCTCTCACTCCCTTTCTCTCTCTCTCTCTCCACCCCCTCCCTCTTTTTCTCTCTCCTTAATAATAAAATTATACCAAGCAGTTTGCGGTGTGGCAGGCGGCCAGAAAAGCGTTTCTTTAAACGCCGCCGTCTCACAATTAGGCAGCAAGAGGATTTGACACGCCGCGGCGGCCTGACAGGCGGCTTCCTCCCCTGGGGCTGGGGGAGGGAGGGGCGCCACTTCCCGGCTTCCCCAGGTGGAACCGCGCCGGGAGGGGCTGTCAGGATGCAGCGGAGAGGGGGTGTCAGGCAAGGAAGGGATGGGAGGTTCCTGCCCAGGCCGGGGAAAGGAGGGGGCGTTCTAGGACCCCTGGGATGCTGGATGTCCAAAAGAAGGGTCTGGAGCACCGATCTGTAGAGGTCTCGCAGCCCAGAGGGACCTCCTGGACAAGTCACGGCCCCTGTCTAGCCCTAGAGGGTTTCCACTAACCCTCTGCAAAACGAGGAGGTGGCTTGACCTGGAAGGCTTCTGGTGGCTCACTGCTCACGGCAGCTGGCCTTGCTGGCGGTGAGGGGGATGCTGGCACCCTGGTCAGAAACAAGCCGGGAGACCCCACTCTAGCTTTGTAGACCAGTGGGCCCCACAGAGTGGGGAGAGTGGCCCTTCCCTGGGAGCAGTGAGCAGGCAGCAGCTACAAATGGCAGGTGACTGTGAAGGACTGCTGGAGGGCAGGGGAGGTGGTACCAGGTGGACAGTGGGCACCTGACTCCCTATCTGGGAGGGGTGGTAACTGGGGCCACCCACCTGGTCACTCCTGCCTCCCATCAGTGGGCCGGCCCTGACCACCTCCTTTCCCCACCCCCAGAGCCCCTTGTGGGTGTCACACCCCCACAGTCATCTGCCTGTCTGCTTGCCTCAGGAGGGCAGAAGTCACTGCTTTTTCCTCTGGATCCTCAGCACCCAGCTCTGCCCCTGCGCAGCCTGTAAGAGACAGGCTTGGTGAGCGAGTGGGTACGGGCACTGAGGGCTGTGACCCAGGGGCTGTGGAGGGCAGAGCAGAAGCTCTGTCGTCCCTTCCTGGTTGGCTGCTGCACATGTCCTGGCCTCCAGGCCTGCCATCCTCTCTTACGGCTGTGGTGAGGGTTAGGTAATGTATTCTTGCCCCTCTGTCCAGGCAGCATTTAGTAGGCATCTACTGGGACTTCCTGGTGGTCCAGTGGCTAAGACTCTGCACTCTCAATGAAGAGGGCCCTGGTTCAATCCCTGATCAGGGAGCTAGATCCTGCATGCCGCAACTAAAGATGCCGCCTGTTGGAACGAAGACCCAGCGCAGTCAAATAAATAAAATATTTTTTTAAAAAGGCACCTACTTGGAGCAGTTTCTAGGCTTAGAGCCTAGGACGCAGCAGATGAAGCCCTTGCCCTCCTCAGGCTACTTTCCAGCAAGGCAGACACAGGTGAAGTGGCTCATTAGACCATTAATTATGTAATTACCACTGTGATGATGCCACCAGGGAGCCCGGCAGGGACCCAGCAATGTTGTGGGGCGGGGGGAGATGGCAGGGCCTCCCTAATCTGTGCTGGGGTGGGGCTCCAAGGAGGGTTATAAGCACCTCTGTGGCCTTGGGCCTCCTACCACCAGCCTTTGCAGCCCCCAGAGCTCTGGTCCCATGGGGCCTGCCGCTGCTCAGTACTGCCCTCCACCTGGCCCCCAGTGCTCCACTCCACAGCTTAAGTGGATAGTGCTGGTCTCAGGGCTTCTCCCAGAGTCCAGGGAGTGTTCTAGGGGCTCCTGTTCCCACCTCTTCACATCAGGCACCCCTCAGGTGCCCAGCATTGCCCAGGCCAAGTGCTACCTTTGTCTGACACCAGGGAGCTTGTAAGCAAATACAGCCTGAAGCCCGGTTCTCTTGGATCTCTGGGGTGTTAAACTTTTTTGCTTGGTTGATAACATTTTATAAAATTTTATAGAAGTCTAGTTGATTTATAATATGTTGATTTCTGTTTTACAGCAAAGTGATTCAGTTATACATATATCTATTTTTCAGATTCTTTTTCATTCTGGTTTATCACAAGATATTGAATACAATTCCCTGTGTTCTACAGGAGGACCTTTGTTTATACAGCCTGTATGTGATAGTTTGCATCAGCTGATCCCAAACTGCCCATCCATTCCACCCTTACCTTTTGCCAACTACAAGTCTGTTCTCTGTGAGTCTGTTTCTGTTCCATAGATATGTTCGTTTTTGTCATATTTTAGATTCCACATATAAGTAATATCATGCTGTATTTATCTTTCTCTTTCTGACTGACTTCACTTAGAATGACGATCTTGAGGTCCATCCGTGTTGCTGCAGATGGCATGATCTCATTCTTTTTTATGACTGAGGAGTATTCCATTGTGTATGTTTGCCACACCATCTTTATCCATTCCTCTGCCGATGGACATCTAGGTTGCTTCCATGTCTTGACTGTTGTGAATATGCTGCTATGATCATAGATAGGGGTGCATGTATCTTTTTTAATTAGAGTTTCCATCTTTTCCAGATATATGCCCAGGAGTGGGATTGCTGGATCGTATGGTAATTCTGTTTTTAGTTTCTTGAGCAGCCTCCGTACTATTCTCCACAGTGGCCGCACCAATCTACATTCCCACCTACAGTGTAGGAGGGTTCCCTTTTCTCCATACCCTCTACAGCATTTGTTATTTGTAGACTTCTTAAATGATGGCCATTCTGACTGTGAGGTGGTATTATACCTCATTGTCATTTTGATTTGCATTTTTATAATAATTAGCAATGATGAGTCTCTTGCCATGTGCCTGTCAGCCATCTGTAGGTCTTCTTTGGAGAAATGTCTATTTAGCTCTTCTGCCCAGGTAACATTTTTTTAAGTGAGAGATTCTTCTATGAAACACTCAGAGGCTCTGGCACCTTGGGTCCTGCATCCCACAGGCAGCAGTCAGCTGAGCAGCTTCCCTCCCTCCTCACCTGCGCCCTTCACAGGTTCGCTTTCTGCCACCCCCCAGGGAGATCTTTGTCAAATGAGTGAGGGGGTGCAGCCACAAGCCCCTCATCCCCACCCAAGTGTGCTCTGTACCTGTACTCAGCCTTGTTCTGGATATTTTCATACTGTGACACTTTATGTATGTATTTATTTTTAAGCAATCAGACCTTGGATTTTGTTTTATTAACTGGCAGCATCTGAGATCTTAGTTCCCCTACCAGGTATTGACCCTGTGCTCCCTGCAGTAGAATGGTGGTCTTAACTACGGGACC
Organism: Oryx dammah; assembly: GCF_014754425.2. NCBI lineage: Eukaryota > Metazoa > Chordata > Mammalia > Artiodactyla > Bovidae > Oryx > Oryx dammah. The sequence continues at coordinate 27,623,448 of NW_024070192.1, forward strand.
AGCAGGAAAGTCCCATGTGACATTTTAAACAATATACATTCAACAATTATTGTTCAGTCATGTCCGACTCTTTGTAGCCCTGTGGGCTGTAGCCCAACAGGCTCCTCTGCCCATGGGATTCTCCAGGCAAGGATACTGGAGTGGGTTATCATTTCCTTCTCCAGGGGATCTTCCTGACACAGGGATGGAACCCACATCTCTTGTGTCTCCTGCATTAGCAGGTGGGTTCTTCAGCACTAATGTTATCCACGAAGCCCTTGCTTGGGATATGGGTGCAAACAAAACAGGCAAAATCTCTGCTTTCAGGAACTTCCTTTCTAAAGAGGAAGCCAGCCAGCCCTGTGGCTAGTTACCTTAGAGAAGTAGGGGTGGTGTAGGGGAGATGGAGTGTGAGTTTCAAACACAGTGGTGAGGGTCAGCCACCTGAGAAGGTCACATGAGCAAAGGCTTGCAGCCCAGGAGCCAGAGGAGCCATGGAGATCCCTGAGCATGGTCTTCCCAGCAGAAGAAAGGCCGTGCAAAGGCCTCGAGGCTTGGGGAGATGCTGGACTGACTGCCAGTTCAGTCCTTTGGTACTTGCTCTTCCTCAGGAGGTCACAGTGGGTGGGGCGCACAGAGTGAGAGGACAAGACTGAGTTGAGAGGTGAGGCTCTCTCCTGGCTGCCTTTGGCTCCCCTGAAAGCCAGCAGACAGACAGACTCTCTGGCATCCGCAGTGTGCAGCCACCTGCAAGACCAGCAGGGCACAGGGCAGCTGGGGAGCCCCCAACGCCAGCCTCTGGACCACCTCCTTGTACTAGAGTGTGTGGGTGACTGACCCTGGCCCTCTTAGCTGTCTGCATCCCAGCACCACCCCGTTTTCTTTTCCTCATTTTGACAGAGTTGGGGAAAGGGGGTTGCTTTTTGTTGAGTGGTAGATAAAATGATGCAAAAGCAGCCACTATCTACAGGAGACTGATGGGCGTGGAGCCCCCCTCGCCAACTGCCTCCTCCCCCCAGAGGGCTCCAGGAGGCCAGCAGCACAGTGGTGCTGACCCCTTCCTGCTGCACCACACCTCACAGCGGGGAGGGGGCTGGCTGGCCATCTGCCTCTCACCCCCTGGACCATGGGCCCCTCCAGCCCAGCTGACCCAGGTCTCTGGACCCACTGGCCCTCACATCCCAGAAGCTGCACCAGGGGCTTCAGCGGGCATGGCTTTAGAAGTCGGAACGGAGCTGAGAGCTTAGCTTTGCTGCCTGTGGGCTGTGCTGTGGGAATTCAGCAGGTTACTCCTGAAAGTGGGGTCATGGCTCCCTTCCTGGGCAGGGTACCTTAGGGAACTAACAGAGCAGCAGGCCCACAGGCAGTGCCCTGAAGCGCCCAGGATAGTAGAGTGCTTGGATGGGGCACCACATCCTCCTGGTGGGTGAACCCCAAGCAGGGGCTCTGGTCTGGTGGCTTAGTAGGTCATGGCTGCTCCGCCGGGGGGTCCTTGGAGGAGGCAGCTTGGTGGGCTTCAGGAAGCGCTTTCCAAACATCTGCAGAGTCCAGAAGCCCCACCCCCCCATTCCAACATTCTTCAAAGAGTCTCCTCCCCTGGGACCCCAGCCTCAGCAAAGGGGCCTGGCTGTCTGCCTGCCTCTCTCTCAGGCCTATAGAGTGGCATGTCGGACCGGAGGGGCTCTCCCTTGGGTGCCAGTGAGCGAGGGCTGCACAGCGTTTATGGGGGTGTTGCCCACACACAGGGGGCGGGGGGCTGCCTTGTTCTCTGTAATTCCTTTTGCCCCTGGATGGGCCCCTCTGCCCCAAGCAGACCTCCCCCAGCAACTGACCTAAGGGTCTTCCCTGTCCAGAGGCCTGGGGGCACTGGGCTGTCTTGTCTTGGGGCCTCCTTGGAAGCTCATTCCCCCCACCATTCAAGCCAAGCCCTTGGGACTCAAAATAGACCCCACAGAATAGCCGTAAGTTTGACTAGCAACTAATGGTTTTAATCAAGGTATCCTGTTCACAGTCTTTATCACCTACAACTCAGAGGGAGGCCCAAGGTGGTCCCACCAGCTCTGATCCTCTTCAGACACCCCTACCCCCAGCCTCCTGGTTCCCAGGTCTTGAGGGGGTTGGGTTTTAAAGCTTTTCCCCTGCAGCTACAAGTCAGAAAACCAGGTCACAAAACCACCCTGGGTAAGCAGGTGGGATGCGCCTGCAGCCCCAGAGCCAGCTGGGGTACAGAAGCTCCCTTCTCGCCCCCTCCCTCCCTTCCCAGTCCCAGCGGAGCTGCAGTAAGCTCCTTCCTACGCTGTCAGGCCCATCTCCCTGACCTGAAGCCTGACCCTGGGGGCTGAAGAGGCCATGGACCCAGTGAGTTCTCTCTGAGGCTGCTCAGCACACAACAGGCAGCCAGGAGTAGACTCCCTATGGTGGGGCGGGCCCAAGCCGGCTTCTGGGGCCTCAGAGGTTGCAGAGGGGACATTGGAACCCCCTTACCTCATTATGCTCCGGGGGCCTTCCTCTAAAGTGGGAATTCTCAGTCCACACTGCTGCAGCGTCCATCTGGAAAAACTTCCTGTGGGTGGCTCACAGGCAGGTCCTGGCTTTTCTGAGCCTCCCGTTCTCTAACAGGGCAGGAGGGTCAAAGCAGTGAGTACACAGAAGGGGGGAACAGGCCTCATGGCTAAGGCTGCCCCTGGGCCCCGCAGTGCCTGCAGGGGGACCACAGAGACTTCTGCTCTTTGCCAGAAAGAAGGGCTGAGCCCTGGCTCACCTACTACCAAACACCTTTGGGGGCTGCTGGTCTTGTGCCTGGGGTGGGCTCTGGGGCTCATTGCATCCCCTTGCAGGCCAGGGATACCCATCGCTGAGGTAGAGAAGCCCTGGTGCACAGGGTGGGCAGGCCAGCTTGCAGGAGTCACCATGGGAGGTGATCTGGAGCTCAGGACTGACCTTCTCCCTCCCTCCGTTTCCCTCTTCCTTTGCTTCCCATTTGGCTAGAATTTCAGAGATGTGCCTTGACCTAGTGTCTGGGAGAAGGCGAAGGGGAAGCAGGGATGGGGAGGCCAGGCTGGACCTGGGAGTGAAGGAGTGTTGGTGGGCACTCCCCTGACCCCCAGCTGGCGCCCTCCTGCCCGCTCCTTCCCTCCCAGGTTCGGAGGTCACCATCTACCTCCCGATGCTGCCCACCCCAGCTCTCTGCCTGCCTCTTTCCCTCCTGTCCTTTGATGGTGCTCTTGAAAAGTAATCATAATCACAATAATTAATAACAACAGAGCCCGTGGCAGGCCAAGGCAGCTTTTAAAGAGGCCGAGCCCCACTTTGTCCCGGTGGCGCTGGTGGGACGGGGCCTAGCGGCAGCCTTTGTTCCTACACGGGTGGCAGGAGCCCGCCCCCACAAGGCTGGGGGGCGGTGCTGGAGTGAGCGTTCTGCTGCCTTCTTCATCAGGCACTGGGCTTCTCATATTTTAATTGAACTGTCTTTTCTTCGAGATAGATGCTCTCACCACATCCAGCTGCTCCTGTGTATCGGAAAACCCGCTGTAACATGGCTTGGTGACATTAAAAGATGCGGCAGCTGGGCTGATTAAACAGGGAGGGGCGCTGGTCAGAGCACGCTCTCTTTTTAAATAATGTTTCTGGTAATGCATTTTGGGGGAATGTGAAAAAAGTATATTAAAAAAAGCTGTAGAAATGTTAATGATATCCACAAGACACTCAGCGGGAAATGAGCGCGATCTGGGACTAATAAAAGGCGGGATGTAATTTGTGCAGAGAGACGAGGCGAAGCCTCCCAAGCCAGCCTGGGTGTGCAAGTTCCGGGCTTGTAACGTGGCCGGGGAGGGGGGGGGGGCAGGGCCCAGGGGCCCAGCTGACCTTGCCTGCCCACGGGGGACACCCTGAGCAGAGGCGCCTCCACCGACCTCTGACAGCCTGGGCAGCGGGGGCCGCCCGCGAGTGCTGCCTGAGGGCGGCAGGGGCCGCCCACCTGGGAGCCTGGTGTGGGGGCCCCGGGGCTGCCCACCTGCAGGAGCCACCCGTTAGAACCAGCACTGCCTCCAGCTCTGGGTCACAGCAGGCACTCCTGTCGTGTTTGATCCAAGCCGCGGGATGGACTGAAGTGGGTCAGAGGGGGGCCTCCACATCAGGGCGCCTGTGATGAGCCAGGGAGAAGCCATGGCCATGGGGCTGGCCCTGGAGTGGGCTGTGGGGCCCTGCGGTAGGCTTGGGGCCCTGGGGCTGAACCATCCAACCGCCAAGGGCAGGGAGGGCCCTGGGCTGGGCTAATGGGGCTCCTTGGGGCTGTCCAGCTGCCCTAGGCTGGACTTACTCAACTCGGGCCCCTCCCAGGTCAGCTGCCCCCTGACCCTCACAACTGCATGAGGAGGTGGGAGCTGGGTGAAGACAGGATGACCGAGACCCCCAAGGGAATGCTGCTTCCTTTTCACATCTGCGTGTCGGCCCCCCTTCTCTGTGCCCCCTTATTTTCTGTGCCTCACACAGCCCTGGAGGCTCGGAGCACACGCCAGGCCACCCCTTCCTCTTGGGTTTGGAATGGGCCCTGAAAAGTCTCCTGTGCCCTCCTGGGGGCCTGGGCCCTGCAGGTGAGCAAGGTGTGGGTAAACCCAGAGGCCGGGATGCAGGCTGCCACCAGCCCTTGCTGTGCCTCCCCGTGAGCCAGGGGTGTCCTTGCTCCTTCCTCCCTCCTCGAAGGGTCTTAGGGGAAGGGAGGGGGGCCACTAGCCTGGATGCTACAGCCGGCCTGTTATGTGACCCTATGGTTCTGCCCTGAAGGGCCCCCCCCGCCCCACCCCCACCCTGGGGTCATTTCCTGACCCAGGATCTTGCTTTGGTGCAGGCTGGGCCCCTTGCGTGCCCAGCCCCGAAAATCATAAACAGATGGGCTCTCGGCCTGGCCCTGACCCGGTGTAGGCAGGCGAGGCTGGCCTGGAGGCCCAGGCGCCTCAGGCAGAGGGACTGCAGCTCTGCCCCATCGCTGCCTCATCAGGGCCATGCAGCCTGTTTACGTGCCTGTGACACCAACACAGGACGCAGGGCCACTGCCCGCGCCCCTGGGAGGGACAGCTTATGCCCACAGTGGCTCAGTGGCCCCTCCTCAGCGTCTGCCAGAAGCAACAGACAGCTTCCAGAGGGCATAGCAGTGACAAGAGGGGGAGTATGTGTGTGTGTAATAGACGGGGAGTGTTTGTGTGCACTGATGAAGAGGTGTGTGTGTGTGTAATAGATGGGGAGTGTGTGTGTGCAGTGATGAAGGGGTGTGTGTGTGCAGTGATGGAGAAGGTGTGTGTGTGTGTGATGATAGACAAGGGGAGTGTGTATATGCAGTGATGAAGGGGTGTATGTGTGTCTGTGTAATAGACAAGGGGAGTGTGTGTGTACAGTGATGAAGGGGTGTGTGTGATGGAGAAGGGATGTGTGTGTGTAATAGACAAGGGGAGTGTGTGTGTGCACTGATGAAGGGGTGGATGTGTGCAGTGATGAAGGGGGATGTGTGTGTAATAGACAAGGGGAGTGTGTGTATGTGCGTGCACATATGCTCATGTGCATAGACTCCAGGCCTCAGTGAGTGGTTTCTGGGGCAGGGCAGGCCATCCCCCGTGCCATGCACACACATGCACACACACACACTCACGAGCTGGGTCACGCCTGAACACTGCTGCGCTGGGGCTAGATTACCGGATCCAGCAGCCCCAGGGGACAGGGGAGCGGGAATGGCTAAACGATTCTGAGCCGACGGGGAGGGGGAGGGGAACTGGTGGCAGGAGGGGGCAGCTCCCCAGTGGCTGGCGCTGGGCAGCCAGGCTGCACCTCCCTGTCCCTGTCAGAGCAGGAATTACAGAGCACACGGCCCTGACACACAAGTTGTCGATATGTGCACAGCTGGTGGGGCGGCTGCAGGCGGGGGCGGGGCGGGAGGGGGCCGGCTTTCCAAGGGAAGGAAATGGCCCGTCTGAACCCCGCCCGCTCTGCCCTCCTCTCCCCGCCCTCCCTCTCGCCCTTTCTCTTTCCACAGATAACCAGCCCAAGTCATGCAGTCTTTTCGAGAAAGGTGTGGTTTCCATGGCAAACAGCAGACCTACCAGCAGACCTCACAGGAGACGTCGCGCCTGGAGAACTACAGGCAGCCAAACCAGGCCGGGCTGAGCTGCGACCGGCAGCGTCTGCTGACCAAGGACTACTACGGCCCGCAGCCCTTCCCCGGTTACGAGGGCGGCGCGGGCACGCCCGCCACCTCGCGCGCCGGCAAAGGCCTGTCCTCGCCGCAGGCCCCGCCGGGGAGGCCGGCCTTTGCGGGCTACACCGTCCAGGATGGGAGCCCATACCCAGGCCGCTACTCGGGCGAGGAGGGCCTGCAGGCCTGGGGAGGCCCCCAGCCACCCCCGCCTCAGCCGCAGCCCCTGCCAGGCGGGGTGGGCAAATATGACGAGAATCTGATGAAAAAGACGGTGGTGCCCCCCAGCCGGCAGTATCCAGAGCAGAGTGCGCAGCTGCCCTTCCGGACTCACGCCCTCCACGTCCAGCAGCAGCTGCCGCAGCCCCCACCATCCCTGGCATACCCCAAGCTCCAGAGGCAGAAACCCCAGAGTGACCTTGCCTCCCCCCTGCCCTTCTCCCAGGGCGGCCACTTCCCCCAGCAGTCCCAGTCCTTCCCTGCCTCCTCTACCTACTCCTCCAGTGGCCAGGCCGGCGGGCAGGGGGCCCACTCCTACAAGAGCTGCACGGCCCCCTCCGCCCAGCCCCACGACAGGCCGCTGACCGCCAATGCCAGCCTGGCCCCTGGCCAGCGGGTCCCGAACCTTCATGCCTACCAGTCCAGCCGCCTCAGCTATGACCCACAGAAGCAGCAGCAGCAGCAGCAGCAGCAGCAGCAGGCCCTCCAGAGCCGTCACCATGCCCAGGAAAGCCTGCACTACCAAAACCTCGCAAAGTACCAACACTATGGGCAGCAAGGCCCAGGCTACTGTCAGCCAGACGCGACTGTCAGGACCCCAGAGCAGTACTACCAGACCTTCAGCCCGGGCTCCGGCCACTCACCCGCCCGCTCCGTGGGCCGCTCACCCTCCTACAGCTCCACCCCGTCACCACTGATGCCCAACCTGGAGAACTTTCCCTACAACCAGCAGCCACTTGGCCCTGGGGCCTTCCCCGCCGGCCTCACCGACCCCAGCCACTTCATGCCCCTGCTCAACCCCTCCCCGACGGATGCTGCCAGCTCTGTGGACACCCAGGCCGCCAACTGCAAGGCCCTGCAGAAGGACAAGCTTCCCGAGAGCCTGCTGTCGGACCTCAGCCTGCATAGCCTCACGGCCCTGACCTCCCAGGTGGAGAACATCTCCAACACCGTGCAGCAGCTGCTGCTGTCCAAGGCGGCCGGGCCTCAGAAGAAGGGTCTCAAGAGCCTGGTGGCCCGGACACCAGAGCAGCACAAAAGCCAGCATTGCAGCCCTGAGGGCAGCGGCTACTCGGCCGAGCCAGCAGGCACACCGCTATCGGAGCCGCTGAGCAGCACGCCACAGTCCACGCATGCTGAGCCGCCTGAGGCCGACTACCTGAGCGGCTCTGAGGACCCACTGGAGCGCAGCTTCCTCTACTGCAGCCAGGCCCGCAGCAGCCCCGCCAGGGTCCACGGCGGCTCGAAGGCCAAGCCCGAGTCCGTGTCCACCTGCTCCGTGACCTCGCCGGACGACATGTCCACCAAGTCTGATGACTCCTTCCAGAGCCTGCACAGCAGCCTGCCCCTCGACAGCTTCTCCAAGCTTGTGGCTGGCGAGCGAGACTGCCCGCGGCTGCTGCTCAGCGCCCTGGCACAGGAAGACTTGGCCTCCGAGATCCTGGGGCTGCAGGAGGCCATCAGCGAGAAGGCCGACAAGGCCTGGGCTGAGGCGCCGGGCCTGGCCAAAGACACCGGCAAGCCGCCCTTCTCTCTGGAGAACCACAGCGCCTGCCTGGACCCTGTGGCCAAGGGTGCATGGCCACGGCCAGGGGAGCAGGAGTCCCTGCCCGAGGCCCTGCAGCTGGACAAGGGCAGCAGCGCTAAGGACTTCAGTCCGGGGCTATTTGAAGACCCCTCTGTGGGCTTCACCACCCCTGACCCCAAGAAGACAGCTGGTCCCCTCTCCTTCAGCGCCAAGCCCACCTTGGGGGCTGCGGCCTCAGACCCCACCGTGGCTTTTGACTGCTTCCCAGACACGACCTCTGCCGGCTCGGGGGATGGTGCCCACCCCTTTGCCTGGCCCGAGGAGAACCTGGGGGATGCCTGTCCTCGGTGGGGGCTGCACCCCAGCGAGCTCACCAAGGGTCTGGAGCAGGGCGGAAAGGCCACTGACAGTGCCAGCCAGGACGGCACCCGGGAGGCTTCGGCCTGCCTGGGCTTCCAGGAGGAGGCACCCCCTGGGGAGAAGGCTGCAGTGCCCCGGGACTCCCAGCAGGAGGCGGCAGGCGGGGTGAAGGAGGAGGCAGGCGGGCTGCTGCAGTGCCCCGAGGTGAGCAAGGCCGACCGCTGGCTGGATGACAGCCGGCACTGCTGCTCGGCCGCCGACTTTGGGGACCTCCCACTGCTGCCAGCGCCAGGCCGGAAGGAGGACCTGGAGGCTGAGGAGTACTCGTCCCTGTGCGAGCTCCTGGGGAGCCCTGAGCAGAGGCCGGGCCTGCAGGAGGCACTGTCACCCAAGGCCCCGCTGCTGTGCAGCAAGGAGGAGGTGGAGGAGGTGCTGGACCCCAAGGCTGGCTGGGGCTCCCCGTGTCCCCTCTCTGGGGACTCAGTCATCTTGCTGGGCCCCACAGTGGGTGCCGAGTCCAAGGTCCAGAGCTGGTTCGAATCCTCCCTGTCCCATATGAAACCAGAGGAAGAGGGGCCTGATGGGGTGCTGGCTCCAGGGGATTCCGCTGCTGTGACCCCGGAGGCCTCCCTGGCACCAAAGCCAAACAAGCCTGCTGTGCCCGAGGCCCCCATTGCCAAGAAAGAGCCCGTGCCTCGCGGCAAAAGCTTGAGGAGCCGGCGGGTGCACCGGGGGCTGCCTGAGGCCGAGGACTCCCCGTGCAGGGCACCGGCACTGCCCAAAGACCTGCTGCTCCCCGAATCGTGCACGGGGCCCCCTCAGGGACAGATGGAGGGGGCAGGGACCCCAGGTCGGGGGATCTCAGAAGGACTTCCCAGGATGTGCACCCGCTCCTTCACGGCCTTGAGCGAGCCCCGCACACCTGGACCCCCAGGCCTGCCCACCACCCCTGCCCCCCCAGACAAGCTGGGGGGCAAGCAGCGAGCCGCCTTCAAGTCAGGCAAGCGGGTGGGGAAGCCCTCCCCAAAGGCCGCGTCCAGCCCCAGCAACCCGGCCGCCTTGCCCGTGGCCTCCGACAGCAGCCCCATGGGCTCCAAGACCAAGGAGACGGACTCGCTGGACGCACCGGGCAAGGACCAGCGGTCCATGATACTCCGGTCCCGCAGCAGGGCCCAGGAAGCCTTCCACTCCAAGCGCAGGCGGCCCTCGGAGAGCCGACTGCCAAACTGCCGTGCTGCCAAGAAGCTCCTCGCCAACAACCACCTGCCCACCACGTTCAAAGTCACTGGCAGCCCCCAGAAGGAGGGGAGGGCAGGCCAGCGGGCGAGGGTCCCCAAGCCTGGTGCCAGCGGCAAGCTCTCAGATCGACCCCTCCACGCCCTCAAAAGGAAGTCAGCCTTCATGGCTCCCGTCCCCACTAAGAAGCGCAACCTGGTCTTACGCAGTGGCGGCCTCGGGGGAGACGTGAAGGAAGAGGGGGCCGAGGGCTCCCCAACCCTTTTCAAGAGGATAACATCTCCCAAGAAGGCGAAACCCACCAAGGGCAATGGTGAGCCCATGGCGAAGCCACTGCCCCTGGAGACCCCAGACACTGGCCTGAAGCTGGCTTCACGGGCGTCCTTCCAGGGGGCCATGAAGACCAAGGTGCTGCCACCCCGAAAAGGCCGAGGCTTGAAGCTAGAGGCCATTGTGCAGAAGATCACCTCGCCCAGCCTGAAGAAGTTCGCGTGCAGAGCACCAGGGGCCCCTCCTGGGAATCCTGTGAGCCCATCCCTCCCCGAGAAGGAACGTGGGCTCAAGAGTGCTGGGGGCAGCCTTCTGGGGGCAGAGGAAGGTCTCTTAAATGTGAGCCCCGGGCAGAAGTTCCCAGCAGCTCTGGGGGCTGAGCCATTGTGCAGAAATCCAACCAATAGATCCTTAAAAGGCAAGCTCGTGAACAGTAAGAAACTGTCCTTGACCGATAGTTTCAAAACGGAGGCCTTCACATCCCCAGAGGCCCTGCTGCCCGGGGGCACTGCCCTGGCACCTAAGAAGAAAAGCCGGAAAGGCAGAGCTGGGGCCCTTGGACTCCCCAAAGGCTCCTTGGAGAAAAGGCCCCACCTCGGCCCAGCTCTGCTGCTGACTCCCCGAGACAGGGCCAGTGGCACGCAGGGGGCCAGTGAGGACAGCTCTGGCATAGGAGGCAAGAAGCCAAAGACAGAGGAGCTGGGCCTAGCTGCCCAGCCCCCAGAGGGCCGGCCCTGCCAGCCCCAGACGAGGGCACAGAAGCAGCCAGGCCATGCCAACTACAGCAGCTATTCCAAGCGGAAGCGCCTCACGCGGGGCCGGGCCAAGAGCACCACCTCTTCACCCTGTAAGGGGCGTGCTAAGCGGCGGCGGCAGCAGCAGCTGCTGCCCCTGGATCCAGCCGAGCCTGAAATCCGCCTCAAGTACATTTCCTCCTGCAAGCGGCTGCGGGCAGACAGCCGCAGCCCCGCCTTTTCACCCTTCGTGCGGGTGGAGAAGCGGGGTGCGTTCACCACAGTGTGCACTGTTGTCAACTCCCCGGGAGAGGAGCCCCAGCCCCAGAGGAAGCCTTCCTCCTCCTCCTCGTGCTGCTCCTTCTTGGACGCAGCTGGGGCCTCCCTAGCCACGCTTCCTGGAGGCACCGTCCCACAGCCTCGGCCCTCCCTGCCCCTCTCCTCCACCATGCACCTGGGGCCCGTGGTTTCCAAGGCCCTGAGTACCTCTTGCCTTGTTTGCTGCCTCTGCCAAAACCCGGCCAACTTCAAGGACCTCGGGGACCTCTGTGGGCCCTACTACCCTGAACACTGCCTCCCAAAAAAGAAGCCAAAACTCAAGGAGAAGGTGCGGCTGGAGGGTACCTGTGAGGAGGCCTCGCTGCCTCTCGAGAGGACACTCAAAGGCCTCGAGTGCCCAGCTGCCGCGTCTTCTGCTGCCACCACCACCACCGGGAAGCCCCCCAGGCCTGATGGCCCAGCTGATCCGGCCAAGCAGGGCTCTCTGCGCACCAGTGCCCGGGGCCTGTCCCGGCGGCTGCAGAGTTGCTACTGCTGTGATGGTCGGGGGGATGGCAGTGAGGAGGCAGCCCCAGCCGACAAGAGCCGCAAGCATGAGTGCAGCAAGGAGCCGCCGGCTGAGCCTGGTGGGGACACCCAGGAGCACTGGGTGCATGAGGCCTGTGCCGTGTGGACAGGCGGGGTCTACCTGGTGGCCGGGAAGCTCTTTGGGCTGCAGGAGGCCATGAAGGTGGCCCTGGACATGGTAAGAGGCCAGTCCCGCTGGGTGGGGTCCTCGGGTTCTGCAGGCAGTCAGGCAGGCCTTCTTTCCAGTGCTGCGGTGTGGGCCAAACAGACCAAGTCACAAATGAGTCCAGGGGCTTAGCCAGAGAGCAGAGGCACCCCCGGGCCAAGGCAGGACACAGTTGCCCACCCTGTCCTAGACCTCCCTGCTGCCCGCTCAGCCCGTACCCACCACACACTCAACCGACCCCTTCCAGCTGCAGCCCCTGCACCCTCCTGACACCCGTCTCCAGTAATCAGCTGAGACACTGAGTCCCCAGATGACAAGGGGCCTCAGAACTGCCTGCCTCTTATGATCTGAGGTGGATCAGGGCCTCGGAGAAAGAGCCCCTCCAACAACAGGTGGCTGGATGGTCAGCCCTTGTCGGTAGGGTGGTTCAGGAGTCTTTCCTGCAAGGCCCTGAAACATCCCAGAGGAACTGCAGTCGCTGTGTGCCTCTAGGCATGTAGCCTAACCTCTCTGTGCCTCCGTTTCTTCATCTCTAAAGTGGGCATAACAGTCCCATCAAGCTGTCACGGCTGTGCCTGGCCTACCCACGAGCCCATGACTTATCTGCTGGGGCTATGACAGCGGCAGCTCTCCGACGACACTAGCATGTCGCGTCCCAGCAGTGACTGTCACTCTGGTTACTACAGCTCTCTTGCTCCACGAGCTCCCTGCTGTGGACCACGGTCCTGTCCCCTCACCACACTGCTGTCCAGTGTCTCCTGGGCAGGCACCCACCATGCCACCCTCCAGCTCACTGCCCTGCACCTTCCCTGCCTGCCCACCTGCTCCCTCTTGTTCCCCACTCCCCCAGTCCCGACGAGCAGTCCTGTGCTGGCTGTCACCAGGGAGATGACTGCTGTCCACATCTCCCTGTTTGCTGATCCTCTGCTACCAGGATGTGGTCCAGGACCTCTCCATGCCGGGGTAACCCTCCACCAGCCTCCACCCAGATGGAGGAAGGCCCCTCTGGCCTGACAGTCCGGGGCCCCTGTGCCTCCCTGCCCAGTTCTCCTTTCCTCCCATCCTGTGTTTTTCCTTCTCTCTCATCACTGCCTCATTCCCAGCTTCCTTGAAATAGGTTCAGGTGTTCCCCTCCATTGAATGATAACGCCCACACTCACATCCCCTCCAGAAAGTGCCGAGTGGCCTACCCCCGAGGTGCACATCCTCAAAGCCCCGACCTGGCTGTGCTGCTTCTGCACCTTGTCTGAGCCTCGGTGGGGGCCAACCCTGGTCCTTCCTCAGCTGCCTATTCCAGGCGCTTTGGTCTGACCTCACTGACCTCCTGCTGGACTGAGGCAGACACGGAGGGGTCTGAGTGGCCTTGTGCTTTCCTGGTGTCACATGGCTATTAAGTACTGGAGCACTTGGCCTGGTGGTCCCATCTCTGCCCACTGTGCCATCCTCCATAACGAGTCCCAGGGCCTCCCACCCTGGGAGCGGCCCTGGAAGGTTGGAACTAGGCGGGGAGGGATGTTCACTGGTCACTGCAACAGCATCTGCTCCAGTTACTCAAGGATCAGAAGAGCCTCCCTGCTAGAGAGGTGGTCCTGGGCTGAGCTGGCTGGGACTAGCAGCCAGGCAAGCCTCCAGGGGGCTCACGGGAGCAGCACCCCACCCAGAGGATACCCTGGGAAGACAGGCAGTGTCCGCCGCTCCCCAGGTCATGGTTCATCTCCCTCCCCTCTGACAGCCCAGGCCTCCAAGGGCCACCTGCCCCCCTGAAACCCCTTCTGCCTCGGAGCTTGGTGGCCTAAGGTCGTCTTGGAGTCATGTGGACCCCAGTCCCAGTCCCAGCTCAACAGGAAGCCAGTTCCATGACCCCCACAAGCCACTGTCCACTGAGTCTCAGGGCACCAAGCCCATCAGCAGGGTGTGACCACGTGGATGGCCAGATACCCCCTCCACCCACACAGTAGGGACCCTTGCTCCCACCTTCGTACCGATCAGTGCTCTGCTGGATCAGAACTCCTGGGCAGGCCTCCAGGGGCATGTCCTGCGTCCCCTGCTGCAGCCCCCTCACCACCTGTCAGCCCTGAGCCACACCGTGGCCCACCACCCAGGAGTCTGCCTCTCCCTTAACTGCCCTTGGCCGCCCCCAGGGGGACAGATCAGAATGAGCATGCTGGGTTTAGTAGGGCCTGAGGCCTTGCTCTGCTTCCACCTCTAGAGGCCTGTCTCCAGGGTTTGAGGGGCCTCAGTGCAGATGGAGAGTGAGAAGCCGTCAGCCAGAGGAGCCCACTGTCACTCTTCAGCCATCAGAATATCCAAGGGCTGCTGTGGGTGGGACACTTGGGCCGGGGTCTGGGGGCCTGTTCCTGCCTCAACACCTCTGTGAGCCAAGAAATGGGGGGCCTGGAGACTCGGCCCTGATCAGAAAGACACCGCCATGCAGAAGCATATGATCACTGGTGGTCCCCCGGCTTCCCACCCTGCACTCCCCATCCCAGCTGGGCACCAGAGGGAACATTCTCAGGCATGAGTTAGGCCCAGGAAGGGTAGAGACCATCCCTGGCCTCTCCCCTCCTGCTAGGAGTGGGTTCCCCCCAGTCCTGGGAAGGAGCCCACCCGCCCCAGCAGCACGGCACCATGACGGCCAGCCTGTGCCCAAGCTCCGTTGCTGGGCTCAAAGTCCTGTCCAGCTCTTCCTGAGCTATGTGCCCTCAGGCAACTCACTGGGCTTCTCTGAGCTCTCATCACTCACCTGGTTAAATGAACGATGATGCCAGCGCCATCAGGTCGTTACAAGGAGGCGGCCTCCACACGGACCTGGTGCGTCAAACCTCAGTTACTGGTTTCTGTGACTCGGCCTCCTGGCGTGGGCCTGCTCCCTTCTCTGCTCTCCTCCCCCATCTCAGGCCTCTGCTGCACTGGGGGCCCGGGGTCTACGGGATCTGGGGTCTGTCTCTCCCCAGGCCTCGGGTTTTGCTTTGCTCTTCCAAGGGCCTTTGTAGCATCGCCATCCTCTCCCAGTTGGTCCCCCTGCAGGCAGCCCTCAAGCTCAGCAGACCCATTTCTGAGACCCAGAGTGTCCCGGCTGCCCTGCTGGCTGGCCTGGGGTTCACATGCACCCCGCATCTGGGCACCAGCTGTGTCACCCCTGGTGAATGGCCCCTCAGGGTGGGGCCTCTGACTTGGTTCAGTGCTGCTTCTGCCCCCAGAATGGGCAAGAAACAATGCTCACCACCTTTCCTGGAGCGGGAGGGAGCCCCAACTTCACTGTAGAGTAGGCCCATGAAAGCAGCCCACCTGGAGGCTGTGGGGAGGAGTTGGTGGGCAAGGGCATGGCCGGGTGGTGACTGGCCTCGTGAGTTCCTGTCACCCGCTGGGCCCCCAGAGTCACTCCTTCAGTCTTTGAGACCATCCCGTAAGGCAGGAGCCGTCCCCACTGTACACACCAGGTGGGAAGAGCTGTGTTGCTCGGCTGACACGCAGTACACAGTGGCCAAGCCGTCACTTGTCCACACCTGCCAGAAGCAGAGACCCCTATGTTTATGCACAAGGTATCCCACCTGGAGAGCTCCCCACCCAAGGTGCCGATGACCATCCTGAGCTCTCCCACAGCTGCCTTTCGAGGGCCTGTTCGGAGAAGGGTGGGGGCCTCCCAGGCCCCTCAGCTGCAGACTCACCTGTCTTCCCTCTCTCCTCGCCAGACTTGTTCCAGCTGCCAAGAAGCGGGGGCCACCATAGGGTGCTGCCACAAAGGATGCCTCCACACCTACCATTACCCGTGTGCCAGCGACGCGGGTAAGAGTCAGCCCTAGTGGACAGGTCAGGAGATGTGGGCACAGCTCCTTGAACCAGCCCCACTCAATCCCCTGCCCCGAGCTTCCCTCTTCTGCCCCAGCAGTTTTTTATCTTCTGGTGTTGCTCAGCCAGGCCCTCTGCTGGGCAATGCTGGCGAAACACCTCAGTCCCCAGCCACCTGCTGGAGAAGCATAGCCTACAAGGTTGAAAGCTGTATGTGAACTGCTGTCGCCAAGGGGTGCCTAGAGCTGGGGAGGATCTCAGGCCTCAAAGAGCAGGGGTACCGGGCTGGGCCTTTGAAGTATGAATAGGAGTTCACTGGGTTGGGGAAAAAAAGGGGAGAGAGACAGTTCAGTGACAAAAACTGGGATGGAAGGAGAGGAGATTCAAAACAGAAGCTGTGGAAGGGGGAAAGCAGGGCCATGCCAGGCTCCCGCACCTGCCCTGCTCTTTCCGCTCGCTCACTTGTCTGTTCTGTGGGCGTTTATCGAGTACCTACTATTGCCAGGCACACAGAGCACAGACTGCCTGCCAGAAAGCCTGGAGCCCCCGATCCTGGTGGCATCCTTCCATGTGTGGCTTGGGCGCGTCCCTCCATGCCTCTGCTGTCAGGGCCCCATCTGTGAAGCAGAGGGGAGAGTCGTTTCTTTCTGCAGCTCTCTGGGGCAGGCAGTGAGGTCATGCATGTGACCCAGAGAGGGCAGCACTGGTTCAGTTCCGGGAGGCCCCAGGACCTCTGTCCCCCGCCCCCTGCTGCCCTGGAAAGGGGTGAGGGTATGACAACCCTGCCACAGGACAGAGCAGAGGCCTCCTCTGCCAGGGCCCTCCCCGCTCCCACTGCCCTGGGAGCCCCAGAGGCTTTGGCACAGGAAGCAGGGCCTGCCGCACTAGAAGGATGGCGAAGAGGGAGGTGGCCAGTGTCCCCAGGCAGGGAGCAGGCCTGAGGCAGGGCAGGCTGTGCTCCTGCTGTATCAGCTGCATTGCTAAGTCTCAGGAAGGCGCATAGGGGTTGGCAGGCGGAGCCCACCCAGGTGGCTGTGGTCAGCTAGCAGCTCAGCTGAGGTTGCTGGATCCAGACGAGGTTTGGAGCCTTCCCAGCTCTGCTCCCGCCCTGTCTGCCTCCAGCAGAGCCACCCCGAGTGCCGGCCAGGTCGGGCAGGATTGTGCTGTTGCATTGGCTTGGCTGTTTGCAGGGGGACAGGCTGGAGAATTAGGGGAGGCCTCCCTATGACTAAAGGGGGTTTCAGGGGGAGGGCAGAGTAAAGGACAGGCAAGCCAGTGGGGCTGGAGGGCAGGCAGAGTTTGACTTACTCTTTGAAAAAAACCCGCAACCGAGGGCGTCCCCCTCCCGGCCACACACGACGCCGGTTCTGACCGCTCCAACTTCTGTTTGCTCATAGGTTGTATATTCATTGAAGAGAACTTTTCTTTGAAATGCCCCAAACATAAGGTGAGTGACCGCGAGCCCCCCTTGGAGGGGTCCAGGCTGGAGAGCATACCCCGCCGCGGGCCCATAGGCTCCAGGCAGACCTCGCTGCGCACGCGAGGGCCCCGGGCCACTTACTCCCGCGTGCGCCGGGGGCGGGCGTAGCCCGGGGGCGGCACGCGGAGGCCAGCCTCCAGGCCCAGCTGCTGGCGGGGTTTCTCTCTCACTGCGAGTCCGGGGCGAGTCCGGAGGGGTTGACCCCTCGGCACGTGCACCGCCGTAGGCAGCGCGCCTCGTGTCTCTTTCCTGCAGAGGCTGCCGTTGTAATCCACTCCCGGCCGGAGGAGCCGCCGGAGCCAGCCCGCTCGCCGCCGAGGAGAGGAGCCGCAGGCGTAGCCCCCGGGCCTTTGCGCTGCTTCCGGCGCGGGTCCTGAGCGGATCCCTGATCCGGAACCGAATCTTGGATCTGGCCGCCTTGGGCGGAAGCTAGTGGTCCCCGGTTGGGTAGAAAACATGCTCCAGATCCGTCTGCTCCTGGCACCGGACGGCACAGGGCTTTCTCGCCTCCATCCCCCGGCTTGGAGAGGGGTTAGCTCGCGGAGTGGCCAGACCCCTTGGGACACCCAGACTCTGGCGGGGCTGGGAGGCCTGTAGCCTGGGGACACACTTCTCCCCTGAAAGTTCCAAGATGACGTGGTATACATTCCACGTGGGTCGGTCGTGGCCCGCAGCCGGACACCCTGGGGGTGGGTAGGGATAGGGGATTGGCGAGTCCTGACCCACGCAGGAGGGGCTGGAGGCTGGACGCCCTAACTGCTCAGCCTCGGCCAAAACCTACGTTAAGGTCTGGAGGGCCGAGCATCTGGGGCCTGTGCTCGAGGGATGCGACCTTCCTGGGCATGGGCAGACTTGCCTCCGCTGGCTTCTGCTCGTCCTCCTTCCAGCCTACCCCATCCCTGGAACCCAGCCTGGGAGCGCAGGAGTCTCAATCCCCGACAGACGCGTGACCAACCCTCCGCATGACCACCGTCTCCAGGGGCCGCAGCGCCACTCGCACGGGAGCGGAGACAGCGCTAGATCCATGTACACACCTGTGTGCCCCTCTATATATATGTCACATAGAATGTATATATGTTGGGAACATGCTCGCTTCTCCGTGTGTCGCCACTGTGCGTCGTGTGCCCCTTAGCACGGGGCCCTTTCTGGGAAGGTGGCTCCAGCGCTGCCCCCTTCCCCATGCAGCCACCACCGCCCTGGGCCAGTGCCCACCAGTTCGTCCGCCTGTCTGTCCGTGTCCTCAGCTCTGTCCACGCTTTGATAGGCCTGACGCAGCCCCAGCCTGGGGCCGCCCTAGCAACTTCCTGTACATATGACTGTAAAATGGTGAACGTGTGTATTATATCCAGCCTCGTTATATAGTGTATATATATGTATACATATACATATATATAATATATATGAAGACTGTAAATGTTAAGACGACTAGTGTTCTTATTAGTATATTGCTTCACACTGAAGATTGTGTGTATCGAGCTGTTTCTAAAAGATGTTTATTTTCCTTAAGAGTAAAAAAAAAAAAAACAGTCATTGCATTCAGAAAAAAAAAGTCAATAAAGATACAACGATTGTTTTGGAATTCTGCAGTGTGGATTCTGACCAGATTCTCCTGGGAGAGGGTCCAGGCTTTAGGGAAGGGCTCTGGGACAGGAATGAGCAGTAGGCAGAGAAGCCCCTGCTGCCCTGCCACAGCTGTGTGGCCTCAGATGAGGGGACAGGGGTCAGGCAGGTGACACACCCAGACACACAGGAAGAACCAGGTTGTAGTTCCTCCAGTCACCACAGATTCCCAAGAACATGTCATTCCGGGACCTGAAGGGGGCAGAAGCTGGGTGGGGAAGCAAGAAGGAAAAGCTGAGACCACAAGGGCCCTAAGGGTCAGGAGATGAGAGAGCGCGCCAGGTCCCAGGTCAGCTGGAGGGAATAAAGCCAGGCCTCCCAAACACAGAAGGGCAGGTGGGAATGGGAAGCCTTTGCCTGGGTGCTAGGGGGACAGAAGGCCCAAAGAATCCCCTCTGGTTTGCCTCTCCCCAAAGGAGCAAAACCCAGATTATAAATAATTTCATTTTTTATTCTCTGTACAAAACTTCTCACCCTATGAAAATAAAGTCTGCAAAAGGCAAAGTAACGCTTGAGCCTTGGAGGCCAGGAGGCTGGTGCACTCCGATCTACACTATGCACAGGTCTCCCTAGATAGGAGGGAGGCACCGGGGGTAGGGTCCCTCGGCTCAGTGAAATGCACCCCTCTCTTCTCTGGAGGGAGGGGGAAAGCTGCGGACTGGGGGCCCATGACACGCAGGAGCAGGTGTCACTGGGAGCACGTGACATCCAGCGGCGGCGGCGGCGGCGGCAGGCCCCCGCAATCCCCCAGCCGGCCACCAGGGGCCAGCACTATCCTGGCCACCGCGCGCCGAGTGCGGGAGCGGGCTGGGGAGGCCCGTAGGTCAAGAGCAGACGTCTCCGAGGGTCTCCAGCGCCCCAGGGGCCGTGCAGTCCGTGGACTGGGCGTGAGCCCTGGATCTCCGGCGCTGCTCTCGGCCGCTGATACGGAGACCAGGCTCTGGGGCAGGCCCGCCGGCAGGAGTCTAGCTGGAGGTCACAGTGGTCCCGCCGCCCAGGCGCATGAGCATTTGCTGACAGTCGTGCAGGAGCCGGCGGTCACCAAGCTTCTCGAGCGTGCGCGCTGCCTCGGCCAGCATGCCCACGCGCTGCCCGGGCGCCGACAGGAAGCCAGGCGGCAGGTAGCAGGAGGCCAGCAGCAAAGCCTCAGCCTGCTCCCGCCTCGTGGGCCGCGACTCCAGCTCCGCCGCTGCGCCTGCGCACGCACGCGCACAGGAGCACGTCAGGGGCGGGGCCGCGCCTGGGGTGGGGCTCGGACCCCGGCCCCGCCCCTGCCGCCTGGTCCTTTGTGCGCCCCCACACCTCTGGTCTTGGGCTGCTGGGCTGCCATGCAGCTGGTCCCTTCCGCTCCTTCCCCTGGAGCACAGAGCGAGTGCTCCACAAAGGACAGTAGTCCCCCGAGTCTCAGGTCAGGGCTCCCATCAGGGGCCACCTCGAAGTCCCGAGGCTCCTGTGCGTCTTACCATCTCGTCTCCCTCTGCAGCCTTCACCTGGCCCGTGACCCTTCCCACCTGGGCCAGCCGGCCTTCTCACCTCCTTTGCAGGGGCCGACCCTCCTCCTCAGGCTACGATCCAGAAGCTGGTGTGTCCGCGCTGGGCTGGCCCCTGCCATCAGTCGGGCAGTGGCTTCATGTAGGAATACCTGGGCAGGAGGGGTCAGGAGAGGTTCAGGTCACCACTCCCTTCAGACACCTCATGTCTGTCCCCATCACAAGTCAGGGCCCCGTGGGCACTCACCCTCCGCATGGCAGGCCGGACATTCTGTGCCAGACGCCTCAGGCCACTCAGGTCCCTCTGGAAACCACGAAGCTCGAGAGCAGAGGCCTGGGCCCCACCTCCAGGGCCCTGTGAGGCCTGGGTGGGTGCCGGCAGCTTCTGCTGCTGCCAGAGGCTGGTGCGCACCACAAGGAGCAGGTCACACAGGAGCAGCTGCATGGCCTGGGGGTGGTGAGTAGGGCAGGGCAGGGGTCAGGGCCTCTGGCTGTGGGAGAGAAGGCTGGGGGCCCGCGGTGCCAGGGGCCGGCTCCGGGCTGCACTGCCGAGGCACTGCACCTGCCTCACACATGCAATGCAACAGCAATGCACCGCGGGGCCGCCCGCTCTCCAGGCCCCCATGCCCCTACCGGCCTGCGCGGCAGCCTCCAAGGAGGGCCCTGCCACATGTTCACCCCACCCTCCTCCTGGGGGGGGCAACACTGAGGCCAGAGGGAGCAGCCACTCTCCCCTGGACCCAAGCCTTTGCCAGAAGGCAAGGCCGGCTGGTCACCCGTCCTGTGCTGTTGGCTGACCCTGCAGTCTTCTGCAGCCCAAGGGGGGACCATCCAGGGAGTGGAAAGGCCAAGGCCCCTGAGATGGGCCAGGCCCCCGGCCCCAGCCCTTACCTTGTCAATGGAGCTGTCAGCTGGTGTGGTGGCCAGGCTGTCCTGCAGGTACCCACTGGCCTTCTCACACATCACCAGGCTGGCTGGGCCAGACTCAGCCTTCCCGCGGCCTAGGATGGCCCGGGCAGCCTTGAAGGAGTGCAGAGCCGCCCTGGGCAGGGGTTTCCTGTGGGGGCCAAGGTAGAGGTGTCATGGTCGGACCTCCCTCTGCCCTGGTTCTGGCTTCATGGGAAGAGCATGGCGGGACCCCAAGGACATAGAACAAAGCTGGGGGCAGGGTTGGGGGTGGGACACGAGCATGCAGCCTGTGCTCACTCGGACTCCTGCAGGGCATGGGGCAGGTGCTCCACCAGTGGGTACAGCCTCTCAGCTGCCTCCTCATCCCGCCGAAGCCAGTGGGTCACCACAGCTGTCAGAGAGGCCCACCACTTGGCCACCGGGTCTGTGCCTGCAAAGGGGGCACAGGAGGCAGAAACTCAGCCACATTGCACCCGAGGCTGAGCTGCTTGGCGCTGGGGCTGAGGGCGTCACAAGTGGGAGGCTCACCGGGGGTGGCAGCCATGCTGGAGCTGATGGAGAAGCTGCAGGCAGGAGCTCCGGCCACATCCGAACAGCTGTTCAGCAGCTGCAGGTACCCCAGGGCATCTGAGAACTCCCTGTGGCAGGAGAGGATGGGCAGTCAGCATGGCTGGCAGAGGTCCTCACCTCCACACACAGCACAGCCTGGCCTCCTGGCTCCTCCAAGAGCCTCCGTCCCCTCGTGCCGGGCCGGTGGGAAACTGAAGCCCAGAGAGGAACCGAAATGCACCTAAGGCCACAGTGGCCCAGCTCTGGCCACCCAGAGGCTCCACTGGGCAGGGGGCTCTGGTCTGCTGAGGCGCACAGAGACACTCACTTGTCCCCCTCGGCTGATCCAGGGCTGGGTCTGGGCTGGGCCACGCAATTCAGTGCTCGCTCCAACAGATGTTCGCGGAACAGTTGACTCACCTGGGCCAGGGGATCCACTGTGGAGAAGAGTGGGTGAGTGGAGGGGCGAGAATGGCCCCAACCCCTCCTTTGCACACGCACCTCCCTGCACTAGGGATCTTTTCTAGGCACGGTGGGCCTGGCTCTGAGACAAGTGAAAGCTGGTGGATAAACACTCCGCCCACCAATGGACAGGATAACCCACCCGGGATGCACTCCCTTTCCCAACCTCCTCACTGCACGGTGATGTTGTCTGGCACTTCTCGAATCAGCCCCCTGGCCCCCTGCCCCCTATCTTCCTGTTTGCCTCTGAAGAGCCCCAGCTGAGACAGAGCCAGGCTGGCGTCCCCATCTGCACATGCCCATAGCTACACCAGATGGCGGGGCAGCAGGCCAGGGTGGGCAGGGACAGCAGAGAGGCAGGGGACAAGACACTGACCAGGGATAGGCATGATGAATGGGAACGGGGAACGGAGGAGGCGGCCAGCTGTGGGGAAAGGGGTGGGCACAGGGAAGGGCCCAGGGTGAGAAAGCACCTGGGTTCCCAGCCACGCTGTACAAGCTGTCCCTCGGGGCGCTGCACAGAGCCCAGTTGCCATCCACGAAGAAACGGTGGCCCACAGGGTGGCAGAGCCACTGCATGGCAAGGGGCACTGAGCCACTCTGTGCCAGGCAGGCCTGGCGGGCACTGCTCAGGAAGAAGCGCTGTTGAGGAGGGAATGGGCCGTCACACTGAACCCTGGCCGAGACCCCAGAGGGCCCGCAGCCGCCCCCATAACCACGTGCCTTTCTGTGCAGCCCTCACCCACCCACAGAGCCCCCACTGGTCACCATCTACTCACTGTCAGAAAATGCAAGGCCCGGGGCAGACTGGCCTTGACCCTGAGCGCAGCGGCCACGTAGATCTCAGCCAGTGTGGCCACGGACACAGCATCTCCCGCGCACTCGGCCAGGTTCAGGGCACTCAGCGCCAGGTTGGCAGCAGCGAGGTGCCCACCTGAGTACTTCCCTGGAAGATAAGAGGGCGTGAGGCCAAGGGTGGTGCAGAGGAAGCAGGACCCCAGGGGCCCAGCCCTCACCCGCATACCCATGGTGTGCAGCTGGTGCAGCTTGTGGTAGACGAGGGCCGCGTCACGGGCGCTGGTGCGAGCGTCTGCCTGTAGGGCCCTGTCCCTCCGTAGGCCCCCTGCCCAGCCGGCCAGCCAGCGGCCCACCCAGAGACGCTGCAGCAGGTGGCGGATGAGGCTCCAGAGCAGGCTGCAGGCCAGGTCCAGGTGGGAGGTGGGCAGAGGCCGACCCAAGGCCCGCAGGGCCAGCCACAGCTGCTGGGCAGCCTGGGCAAAGTCCCCCTGGGAGTGAGGGGTTTTCAGGTAAGAAACATGGGGCTGTGCTACTCCTCCATCTTGGGCCCCCCGTGAGGACCACACCATCCCCAGCAGCACAGGCCAGGCACCCAGGGGTCCACAGGAGTTGGAGAGGTAGACAGGAGTGGGAAGAACAGGGGAGGTCCACGGTATGCCCAGCACCTTCCCAGGCACTGCTCAGGGTCCCAGCCTTGCCTGCTCCCATCCCCCAGGGTCTGGCCACTTACCCTGGCCAGGTCCAGGTCAGCCTGCTTGCGATGCCTCCAGAAGTGCACGGCAGGGCGCGAGTGGGGCCGAGTGACTGGTTCTCCATAGACAAAGAGAAGGGCCAAGGAGAAGAGCACCAGCAGCCCATTCATCAGCCAGACCAGTGGGGGCAGCAGCCACGGGGCCCAGCCAGGGCCATCTGGGGGCAGACAGAAGCTGGGGACACAGAGGCTGGGCACCCAGGAAATCCAGGGCCCCAAGCCCACAGGACAGGATCCACGTATGCGAGAGCCCCCATCCTACCACCCTACCTCTGCCCTCAGCACCCAGCATGCTGCGCCCAGGACGGTGGTTGATGCTGGTGGTGTCGGAGGGGCCAGCAGGACCCCGGCTACCCAGCAGGGACGCCAAGGGGTTGCAGGAGAGACAGAGGAAGACGAGCGCGCACAGGGCCAGGCGAGAGCGGTCCAGCATGCCCTGGCTGTGGGGGGCGGGCAGCAGCTCTGGATTCACCTGGGGGGGCGGGCAGGGCGGTGAGAACGGGGTGGCGTGACCCAGAGAGCACAGCTCCAGGAAGGAGGGGTCAACTCTGCCCCCTGCCTTACTGTGGGAACCCCTCAGTCTTGTCTTTCTTCTGTCTATAAAAGGGGAGGTGGGATGTGTGAGGGGCCTGATCCAGTCCCGGGGCTCGGAGGAAGTTGCTAGATGACAAGAAGGGAACAACACTGCAGGCCCCACCTGGCCAT
Organism: Oryx dammah; assembly: GCF_014754425.2. Taxonomy (NCBI): domain Eukaryota; kingdom Metazoa; phylum Chordata; class Mammalia; order Artiodactyla; family Bovidae; genus Oryx; species Oryx dammah. The sequence goes on from NW_024070192.1 coordinate 27,647,520, forward strand.
CCTCAAAGACCGGGCTGTCAGGCTCCGAGTCACTGCCACTTCCACCGCTGCTACTGCTCCTGCTGCCAAAGGACAAGGGGCTGCTCTGGGAAGGCGAGCCGGCGTCTGAAGGGGGCGGGCTCAGGGTGTCCACCACCTCTGGCTTCATGCCCTCCATGGGCACATCTGTGCTACCTCCACTGCCGCAGGCTGACACCAGGTCCTTCAATGATTCTGTGGGTCAGAGAGGAGCAGACTGGAGTGAGCTCCACACCCCACTTCACCCCAAATTGGAGCTCAGGACCTGGGGGAGCTGTGAGCCAGGGAGGGCCAAAGAGAGGGTGAAGGGCCTTTGCAGGGCAAAAACTTCCAGGGACACCAGGTGTGGAGGGGGCCAGCACTCACTGCTTTTATGGACAGCAGTGCGCAGACTCAGGTTCTCCTGCTTGAGCTTCTGGTTGCTGTGCTGAAGGAAGCGGATGTAGTCGATGGCCTTGCGCAAGACCGCAGATTTATTCAACTGCAGGGGTTGGGTAGGGGGGAAATGGCACAAGTGGTCAGGCCAGAGAGCTGGGCACTGAAGCAAGAGGGCAGAGCTGCTTTGCAACACAATCGCCTCAGGAGATTTGCATCTGCTATTCCTACTCCCTGGAACATTCCTCCCCTAGAACCTACTGCCCGGGTAAGATACAGACAACAGCACCTGGCTGGCTGCTGTCAACATCACTCCACCTTATGCCTCACCCTCTCACCTCCTCCAGGCCTCTGTTCACACATCGCATCACCTTTGTGAGGCCTTCCCTGACCACCCAACTCAGGTTTGCAACTTCCCCCATCCCACTACTCTCCAGCACAGCACTATGCCACCTGGCATGCCCCAACCCAGGTCTGTTGGTGCCCCCGCACCATGCTAGAACGTCAGCTACTCAACAGCAGGATCTCTGTCTGTCCTCTACTGAATCCCCAGCACCTGGAAGAGCCTGTGCCACCCGGGCTTCCCTGAAGCTCAGCTGAACAGAGCTGCCAAGCCCAAGGAGGCTGGGGCCCCAGGACTGTCTGCCCAGCCCCATCCTCCTCCTTCTCCTCCCAGGTGCCTCCTTCCCCAGAGCTGCCCTGTTAGGGCCTCAGCCCACACCTTGGCCTCGGTGCCCACCACCAGGTCCTTGAGCTCAATGATCTTGTCATTGATGGAAGAGCGGTAGCGTTTCTCGATGGCGTTGTGGGCTGTACGCTTCTCGCCGCGGCTCTGCGCCGAGCCTGGAGCTTTGCCACCGGCAAGTCGGTTGATGGGCAGCTTGTCAGTGTCCACTACCAGTGGCACTGTGGCCAGGATGGCCCCGCCACTCACCAAGGTCTGCAGGGCCAGGCAGAGTTAGCAGGTGGACATGTGAGCAAACCTTGCCCCTCCCCACCCCACCCAAGCCACCACCCCCACCCCGCCCAAGCCCCCTACCTGCAAGGGCGCTGCCTGCACAGCAGTGCCAGGGCCCAGGGAGCGGATGCCCGCCGCTTTCAAGGGGGCTCCCACATCTGTTTTCATGGTCGTCAGGAGCAATGAGTCTGCCTTGATGAAGTGGGGCTGCAGCAGGACCTAAGGACAGGAGGGGCCTCAGCCATGGGCTATGGGTCTGGGCCCAGGGCAGCCACCTCCCTGATGCCAGCCAGACCGCCTCACCGGGACCTGCTGTATCTGGGAGGTCACAGCAGTTGCTCCAGGGGCCACCGTGGGGGTGGCTATGGCTGTCAACAGCTGCTGGGGGGCCGCACTCTGAACCTGGCTGTGTAAGGAGACAGGCGGGGCCCCTGGCAGGGTAGCCAGTGGTGGGCCAGCCAGTGACTGCGAGCTGCTCCCTGGAGGGGTCCCTGCAGAGATGAAGGCTGGGGCTGAGGACACAGGCTGTCGCAACCCACTTCCAACCTGTCCCCCAGGTCCGCATCACCATGTGACCCAGGATGAGTCACTACCCCTGTGGCCGCAGGTTCCTATCTGGATGGCTCTGCCCAGGGCTCTAATGCAAGTATGCCAGCGTCCTAGCCAAGAATCGCTCTGCAGAAGGGTAGCTGGTGTGGACCCCGGGCAGTAAGGGAAGTGCTTTGTCCACAGGAGCCCGAGAACTGCTGGTGAGCAGGCGCCTCCAGCCACAGAGCAGGGGCCCGACTGCTAAAGCCTGCAAACTCCTCTACCAAGAGCACCTGACCCCCACCTCCACACTCCCTCCTTACCTGTGGAGAAGCCTCCCGGAGGGCTGGGGTAGCCTACAATGGGGGCAGAGCTGAACTGCGGTGGGGTGGTGGCCGCAACACTCTGCGGCAGGAGAGCTCCGGGCAGGGGCTGGGGGGGGGTGGGCTGGAGGATAGTCAGGGGCGCTGGCTCCTCCTTGATCCCAGGCCCGGGGGAGAAGGCAGGCACAGATGGGTACATCTTCAGGGGGGTGGGTGCAGGCTGGGGAGGGGACAAAGGTGGGGGTGTCGCCTTGGTCGCCCCCAGGAAGGCTTCAAGTGAGGAGCTCATCGTGGAAGGAGGTGGGGACAGGCTGCCCGGGGAGCTGGCATCGGGACTGGCAGGGTCTGTGGTCCCTGCTCCACCCCCAGCGTAGGGCGGGTCGAACAGGCCCGGGAAGTCGCTGTCTTGGTTGTTGATGAGCTGAAGCATGTCTGCAGGGAGGAGGAAAAGCTGTGAGCAGCCGTGGAGCAGCTGTCAGGTGTCGTGTGTCTTCACGCCCCACCCTGCCCCCGACAGTGTACACGTGGGAGCAACGCCACAGAAACAAAAAGCCACCCCCAGGAGCCCACACTCACAGATACCTGGGACATCTGGAGCTTTGCCCAGTGCATCAAACAGCCTTACAATACTGGACAATGCCAGTGGCCCCCAAAGCAGAGGTCCACGACCGCTCAATTCAGAGCAGCTTTTGCTAACCCATTTCTCTGTGCAATAAACCGAGATTTGGGGCAGAGTCAACCGCTGGCCATATGTGTGTCAACCAGTGTGTCTCTGAATGTTCTGGGCACAAGCCCAGGCCCTGTTTGCAGCCAAGCAGCTCAGGGCTGGCCATTCAGGCTTCCGTCTCCCCTCAAAGAAAGCCAACGCCGTCTGTCCTGACTCTCCTCCTCATACAGACTGGACACATGGCCCACAGCAGCCCAAACTGGCCACAAGCCCTCTCCCCGAGCTGGCAACCAGCAGCCTGGCTGGGTCAGTCCAGGGCCCTCTAACCCACTGAAGGAGTCATCCACTGGGTCAAAGTGCTCTGCAGGACCCATGAGCAAACCCTGGGAGCCCCAGGTGTCCCCCAGACCCCCAGCCTGGGCTTCTGGTGAAAGTGTCCTCTCACCGGGCCTTAGTCTCCCCATCTGTACAGGACAGACAAAACACTTTGTGAGAGGACAGCTGCACGGAGTGGGGCCTCAATGTCACCTGAGTCCCTCCGACTGACAGGTGCCAGGCAGGAAAGTGACTGCAGGGGATGACCTAGGCTGCCAGGAGAGCACAACAAAGGATGGGGTGGGGGTGGGGATGGGTGCCAGGCTCAGCCCTCCTGTCCTCAAACACAAACATTTGGCAGGCCCTCCAGATCTGCACAGGTCATAGTCCATAGAGTGCTTTCTCCCGCAGGACCCCCTACCCCTTTGATAGTTGGAGAAACTGAGGCTGAGAGAGGAAACTGGCTGAACCCAGGGCTCCCACTGTCAAGCCCAAGATGCCCCCCAAAAGGGAGCCCCAGCAGACAGAAGGAAAAGCGGTCCTCCTCCCTGTGGAGCATAAGATGTGGGAAAGCTATCCCCTTACTCCGGACGTTGGCGTGGGGAGCCTACACCTCTTAGAGCAGAGAGTGTATACACACCTCCCCTCAGGGCACCGAGGATGGAACCCCGCTGAGGAAATGAAAGCTCTATAATAAAGAGGTGGAGGCCTCCAAAAAAATACCTTCGAACGTGCAGTCCATGGTTCCGCGGCCCAGGCCCGTCGCCACTTGGGGCGTCCAGGCGGCTGGCCTGCCGGTCTCCGAGCACAGAATTCACCTGCGGGGCCGGCGCACTTTAAAGCCGCTGAGCGATAGAGCTACCCTTCGGCCCCGCCCCCGCTGCCGGCCCCGCCCCCACCCCGCCCCGCTGGCCAGCCCCTCCCCGCGTAGCGGCGGGCCGGGCATGGGGTGAGCGCGCGCGGCCAATCAGCGGCCGCGCCACCGCCTCCTGGGGCCCCGCCCCGCCCCCGCCCCCGCCCCACCCCCACGGCACGCGGCTCGGGTTGCGCCCCGCGGCGCCGCATGGGGGCCGGGGTTACTACCGGACGCTGGCCCTTAACCCACTAGGCGCCGACGTCTGCAGGGGTTACTGGCGGTCAAGTCAGAGAAGAGCGGCGGAACGAGGGGCTAGGGGTGCCCCAGCTCCGCAGCTAAGTCTCCGGCTCTCTTGACACCCTGAGCCGGTCTCGACCACGCTCAGCCTCAGTTCGCTCTTGGAAAATGGGCCGAGCACAGATTCAGGCTCCGACGGGGACAAGTAAAGGTGTTACTGGGTGCAGTGCTTAAGTGAGACCAAGGGCCACCTGGCAGTGGGTGTGGGGACCTCCCCTTCCTGGGCCGCCCCAGCACGAGCCACACCCCACCGCACGGACCCCTGGCAACAGTCACTTCCCAGGGAAACTGAGGAAGGGAACTCATACCCTGAAGTGATGGCCAGTAACAGCTGAGCCCGAGCTGAAGCCCCACACAGACATCCCTTTGAAGAGGGGCCTGGATCTGGGACGGGGTCAGTGACACCCCCACCCCCAGCAGTCTCGGGGTGAACCTGACTCACTTATTCACTGCAGGGTCCGGGGAGGCCAACAGGCAGCCCAGTCCCTGGGACAGAAGGTGAGGAAGTCCTGGGGTGACAGGCTCTGGGGGTCTCTGGAGGTGCACCCAGGCCCTCTCCCCTTCTGTGTAAGGTTCGAGTTCTACACAAATGAACAGAGCCTGGCCAGCAGCTCAGGTTGCCAGCTCCCACTTTTGTGGCCAAGTGGACTCCAGGCTCAGGCCAGCCTTCAACTGCGGCCAAGCCCACCCGCAACCCTTTCTTGGTGTCCTGCAGCCTCAGAGGGTGTTGGGAGCAGAGACCCCCTGGCCCCGATGGCTCTCACTTTCCAGGAAGCTCCTCTCCATCACATATCCACCCTTCTTTGTCCGGGTCCTTCCATGGCCTTGCAGCAGGTGCCAAGGGCAACTGAATTCTCCACCTCCCTCCCTCCTCAGCTGGGGGGTGCTCACACCCTCCCTTACCCCCCAAAATCAAGACATTGGTGTTGGCAAGGCTCCTACCTCACTTGAGACTGGGAGACACTGAGGCCTGAATTCCAGGGCTGACCTACACCTGAGCCTCTGCAGGGCCAGGGCCACCCAGCGTCAAGCCTACCTGCTCCCGACCATCCCTCTCCCTGTCTCACGCTCTCTCGCCCCCTTTGTTTCCCATTTCACATGTCTTGGCTCTGTCCCATATAGACCAAGGACGTAGAAGGGAGAGGCCCATGGCCGATAGGGTCAGGACCAGCTGCCAAGAGGAGGGCTGGCCTCAGGGACATGATCTAACGAAGACGCAGTGCAATCTGGTGGCGAACTCACGGTCTGACTGGGCCCCCTCTCACTCTCTCCTAAAGCCAGATCTGGGTGCCAGAACTTCCCTCCACCCTTTACTTGCTGTGTAATCCCAGGCAAGTCACTCTCCTCTGAGCCTTCACCTCTGGCCTTGGAGCAGGGGATTCTAGGAGGCAAGAGAGCACCCCTCCACGCCCGCCAGGGTGCACAGTTTAAGGAAGCTCCCTCCAGTCCAGTGGGTCTGAAAGGCTGGGCAGGGCTCCCACAGTGGGGACTCTCCGCCGGTGAAGTAAGCACTGGCGTGAGCTAAGACTCAAGGCCTGAGTGGCTCCTGCACCCACTCTAGGGGAGAGGACAGGTGTGGGCTCAGCCTCAGAGGGCCCACCTGCTCCTCCCCAAGCCTGGCTTCATCTTTTCCTCTCCTGTCCTGATTCTATCAGGGCATAACAGGAAACCTGAACCCCTCTCCCCCTTCCCTGGCTCTACCTTCAAACCTCCCTCTGAAGGCAGATGTGGGCCTTTTATTCTAGGGCCTGTTTATCCTGTGAGGCCATGACAGAAATCCTTGGGGGACCCCGATAGTGCCCACCCACAGGAGCCCAACTCTATCACAGGAGCCTATGACCCATAGGTGCTGACACAAGGCCTTGCACCCCAAACTCTTCTTGCATGCCTCCTGGGACAGGGAGCTCACCACCTCCCTCATATGGCCTGGCCCATGAAGCTCAGATGTTTCTCTGACAATATCTACTGCCCTCTCCTAAATGTCAGGCCAGTGCCAGGTGCTGGGGTGCAGGAACAGAGCATGAAGACCTCCCAGTGGAGCTTCTGTTCCAGTGAGGGAGGCCAACCATCTACTAATCCGTGGAGGAAGGGGGTGCAGGTGATGAGCATCGTGAAGAAACAGAGGGAGTCAGGGCAGGCCTCTTTGTGGAGGGGGCATCTGAGTAGAGGTCTGAATGAAAGGAGGGAGTGGACCAGGAGGAAGGAAGGATGTCACAGGCACTAGGAATAGCAAGTGCAAAGGCTCTGAGGTGGGAGCAAGCTTGGTGCGCTGTCAAGACAAAGAAGAGGCTGGTGAGACTGCAGAAGAGGGGGTCAAGAGGGAAGAGGGTCAAGGAGACAGCCCAAAGCTAGAGTTCCAACCCACGTTTGTCTGTCGCCTGAGCTAAGAACATCAATTCTCAGGGAATGGGCAGAAAAGGGATTTGTGAGCAGGTCACAAAGTCTGCAGCAGACAGCACAAAGCAATAGCACTGCTCCACCTCTGGCTACGCGAGGGAGGGCACAGGGCAGCAGTGGGGAGCGGGCTTGCACCCTGCCAGCCAGCCCCGCTGCTCCCACCAGCATCTCCTGGAACCTCCTGAGAAGCACGGTTGGCAGGTTCACATGTCCTCAGCCGATCATGTGTGCAGTGGGGGCACAGGGTGCCTTTGTGTGTGTGGGGCTGCCCGGGGACGTGGCGGGTGCCTGCTCTTCCTGGAATGGGATGGCCCCGGGGCCAGAGCCCCAGGGGAACCTGAATATGAGCCCTCTAGCCGGAAGAGGCCACTAAGGCTCAGAGGGAGGCCATGTGCCCCAGGTCCTCCGACTGCCAAGTGAAGAACCTCAGACCTACACCCAGGCCTGCCAACCCCCCGAGCCCACAGCCCCCAGCCCCGCCTGCTGGGGGCAGGAGTGAGCCCTGAGGCCGGCCTGGCTCTGTCCCAACTTGTTGCCACCACTCATCCCAGGTCAGGACGTGCATGCAGAGTGCTACGCAGAGGGGAGGCAGTGTGAAGCTCCAAGGCTCAGCCCTGGCACTGCCCCCTCTGAAGTGTGTGTGTTGGTTCAAAGGCAGCACACTGCTTCCAAGCTGCCAGGCTGCTCTCTGGAACAATAAACCTCCTTACACTCTCCCTCGCAATACGTCACGTTTAATCAGAGCATCACCAGCACTGGGTTTTATCGTTTTTACCTACTTTGGGGGGCTTTCCTTAGTCCTCACAACTGTGTGAATGGAACCTTGAAGGTGCTTTAATTTGCATCTCTGAGGCTGCCCCGAGGTGGTTGTGCAGCAAACCATCAACTATGGCCAGAGACCCAGAAACACATCCTGGGCTTGGGCCCTCCTCTGCCAGCTAGAGATGGATTTACTGCAACATGTTCTGGCCCTGGGAGGCAATCCCCACTAGGCCTGGCCTTCCTGCTGCTCCCCACACCTCAGCTGGGCAGGTGGGGGTAGTGGACATGTCTGCCCCCAGTCTGTATACCAGTGAGGAGATGACTGTGGCATTTCTGAGGCTCTCCCCTCCCCATCACAGGTGCAGGTATGCATGCCCAGTAGGTCCCAGGGTCAAAGGGCACATCCATGGGGCCTGTGGCTGGCAAGACACAGGACAGAGGCACTTGCTCTGGCCAGGAGTCATTGCCACCTGGCCTGCCCCAGCAGCTGGGCGAAGTCCAGACCCAGGCCTCTGCCCGGTGGTGACCCCACCTGAGGCTGGGCAGGTCATCTAGAATGTTTGCATCCAGTGAGGTGACCACCGGGCAGAAGGTAGCTCCCAATTGCCAGCCCGCCCGCCTCCCTGGACTGCCCACAGCTCTCCCCATCCCCTCACAGGTGCGAGGGCTGGAACTCACAGGGGCTCACGGGCAGCCCACCTATGGCCTCACCCCAGCTTTCCAGGGCAGCCACTGCAGCCTGGAGAGAGCACACGGCCACACCGGGAGGGCCTCTGCTTCCTGCCACCTGGGGCAGGTGGGCCAGGCACCCAAGGCAGGAGAGGGATGGAGAGGGGCCATGTCCAGGGGGAGAGGCCTCTCCCAGGCTCTGCCCTCAAGACCTCTGGACGTGAGGATGAGGCAGGAGCACCATGTGGGGGCAGAGTGTGTCCAGGGCATGGGGAGGGCCTGGAGGGAGGACAGGACTCACCACGGGAGGGTGGGCCCGGCCCACCTGACAGGTCTCAAACACCACACTTAGAGACAAGGGACTGTATCTTGGGGTTCTGGGGAGCCATGGTGGTTAGGGAGCTGAGCAGGTATATGCTGTGGCCAGAGCAGGGCTGTAAGCCATCTTGAGCTTGTTTTCTAAGGAAGGCCCATGCTTGGCAGCACCAGGGAGAGAACTGGGCATGAGAGACTGTGGGGAGTGGCCTGGTGGGGGGCAGGTTGGCCCCCATGTACCTCTTTCAGCAGGCTGGCCTGGAGCCCAGGAAGCCAGGTCCGTGTTGATTTAGGGACTGGACCGAAGGCAGACACCTGGACTTCAAAGACACAATGAACTGGGAAGCCCAGGCAGAGGTGACTTCCAGCTATGCACCGGAGGCTCAGGCCACCCCTTGACCAGTCCCACCTGACCAGCAGCCTCCTCCAATCGCCTCTTCGTCACTGAGCAACATAGTGCAGTGAATGAACCAGCGGGAGGTAAGGCCCTCCACGGCATCAACACAATCCCAGCACTCATGCAAGGCGGCTCCCACATACCCTCTCTCATGGCCACAAGGGACCCCAAAACAAAAACAGGAAAAGGAGGCTGGGAGCAGGCAGATCTACCCGGAGTTGTGGTGCAGTGCAGCCAGGGCCTGGCCTGCAGCACAGGACTTGGGGCTCCTGGTGAGGGCACTGGTCACATGACGGAGTCTGGCCGAGCCACATGCCCAGGCTGGGTGGGGCTCAGGGACATGGGCGGACTCTCTGATGCCAGTCCTCCGTCTCATGAATCAAAGGCTCTGGGCTAGGATGGGGAGGTGGCCGTGTGACCTATGACCCCGTTTCGACCTACTCCCAGGCCCCCAGCATACCTCCATATAGAGCAGCCTCCTGAGTCCCCTGCTCTACGGTGTCTCACACACACACACACACACACTCTCTCTCTCTCTCTCTCTCTCACAATAGGAGACCAGCATTTAAGAGTGTGGCCTACAAAACACACACACACACACTCTCTCACAATAGGAGACCAGCATTTAAGAGTGTGGCCTACAAAACACACACACACACACTCTCTCACAATAGGAGACCAGCATTTAAGAGTGTGGCCTCTGGAGCTCCCATCCTGAGTTTGAATTCTGGCTCTACCATGCTCTGCTGTGTGACCTGGGACAAGTCACTTAACATCCCACTGCCTCTGGGATCCAGTTCAGCTCTCACCCCTGAGTCAACGCTGCCTGGCCCTCCTCTCAACTCCCCTCCAAGGGACCTGGCAACTCTTGGGCCCTACCAGCTGGGTTCCCAGTGAGCCAACCAAAGAGTGGTTGGCTCAGATGTGTCCATTTTGCTAACCCTAGGGCGGCCATAGGATCCATGGATGAGTCCATCCAGGCTGTGGGAGGTTTGGGTCCTGTGCTCAGGGCCTGCTTTCCCCATCAACCAAGTGCAAGGTAGCCAACGTGGCTGAAACTGCATAGGAACCTCGGAGGAAACTTGCGGAGGCTAGAATGTGCTCTGTGCACCGTGGGCAACAGCCTCCTGACTGGCCCCGCTGCAGCTTCGCCCCCAGCACCCTCTTTGTAGAACAACCAGAGCAGTGTTTCCAGGTGTGTGAGAGAGCCCGCGCTGCTGCTCCCGCCTTTCCCTGCCAAGTCCTCTTCCACCCACCTGCCCAGTCTCACCTGTGTCCCTCCACCTCCTCGCCGTGCCCTCTGTGGGGAAGACATCTTATCAGGGCTGAGCTCAGGTCCCACCCCACCGCCCTATCCGAAGCAGTCGCCCTGCCCCAGCTCCACCACAAGGTGTAAATCTCTGTTTATGGGTTTCCTTAGGGTGGGTTTGTGCTTCCAAGGAAAGGGGGAGCCCAGGTCTGTGAACCTCTGATGCCTAGAACCGGGCCTGGCATTCAGTAGACGCTCGATAAACGTGTGCCGAACCGATACCGGGAGCCAGCTAGGAGAATCAGGCCCTGGTCTGTCAGGGTCCGCGGGACCGCGGCGCGCATGCGCAGGAGCGCGAGCGCCGAGCTGAACTCTCAGGCCGGAGGGAACGACCGAGAGTAACCTCCCGCTGACGTCAAGGCCGGGGCGGGGCGGGGCCTCGGCGATGCCGGCTCCCCCGCTCTCGCCAATGCCGCCTCGCGACTGAGGACTCGCTGGCCGCGGGGTGCGGGCCGGAGCGCCCAGAGGCGCACGTGCTCAGCGCCGAGCCTCCTACAGGACCCGGTGGGCACGGGCAGCTCCGCGGGGACAGAACCGCGAGGTCCGCAGCCCTCGGCGCAGAGACGCGGAGAGCTCCGCACAGAGGCGCGGGCCGCGCCCCAGACCCCCTCCGCGCCCCGCGCCCGGCGCCGCCCGCGCGAGGAGCCCAGGGGGCCCTGACCCACCTTCTATGTCGGTCAGCAGCGCCGCGTCCAGCTCGCACGGCTCGGCCAGCGCCAGCTCCAAGGCCGCTTCGTTGAAGGGCGGCTCGTCCATGGCGCAATCACCTCCTCTCGGAGGTCCGCCGGGCCCGCCGCAGCAGCTCCGCGCGTTCGCGTCCCGCCCGGAACTCGGTGGTGCCCAGCGCCCGCGAAAAGTTCCTCGGAAACTGGGTTCCCGGCGGCGGTTCTGCGGGGCAGGCGGGGCGGGGCGGAGACTTGCAGGAGCCCCGCCCCCGGGTGGACGGTCCCGCCCAACCTGAGGAGCGTCAGGCGGCTCGGGTCTGGCCTGCGCACCCGTCCCCTGGCCGTTCCATCCCCGCGCGGACTGCTGCGGGGCTCCCGCAGGCCCCGGCTTCTCCCGCCTTGAGCAAGGGGGCTGAGTGGAAGCCCCGGGTTGGGTCCGTCCCAGACGTCGCTGAACTGGGGCAGGAAGTGACCCGACAAACCTCATTCCGAGATTTGGGCCTTTAGAAGACAGACTAGTCCAAAACCTGCTGTGTGCCCTCTGGCCAGTTACCTCACCACACTGTTCCTCAGTTTCATCAGCTGTAACGGGGCTTGATGGTGTCTCCGCATAGGCTGACTAGGACGTTAGTAACGGTGGCCCGCTGGGCCTGTGAGATGAGCCTGCCCCTCCTTCTTTAGATCTTCTGAAGAGCCTGGAAGAGGCTAGAATTTCCCACTCTGACTTTCTCTGGTTTCCTCCCAGATCCAGCTGTGGGACTGACAGAAGGGCTGGGGGTTAGTGGGCCCAGTCCGGCTGCTGAAGGTGGGCTGGCCTCTGCACCCGGAGTTTAGGATCTCACCAGCACAAGCTCACTCAGCCACCTGGAACTGTACCAGGACTCAACCCCGTCCCCAGAGCAGCTGGGATGAGTTAGGGGCAGTCTGTGCTTTGGGCCTGGGACCCCTTGCCCTGGATCAGGACAGGCTCAGGCAGGTCAGAGGAGACAGCTGGGCTGGGGAGAGGGCTGGACCAGGATCCTGGGTCCTGTGGGTTGGGGGCAGAGCTAGGTGCCAAGGGAGGGTCCTAATGAGGTGGACTGAGATACTAATATGCAGGTGCTGGAAGTATGGAAGCAGTGAGCAGAAGCACCCTTGGTAGGGGGCAGCCAAGGAGCCTTATCAGAGGTCTGGACCCCCACCTCCACCCCCGGACTCCTCAGTGATCCAGCCATCCTGAGTACTGCTTTGCTCAGATTCCAGATATAGCCTGTCTGACCACACCCTCTGACAGAGTGACATTTATGGCACACTTTGGAACGGGGGTGTTGCCCAGGCCAAGAGAGGCCTTGGAGGCCCAAGTCCCTGGGGCTCAGACTGGACACGCAGGGTTCTTTGTTCCCCTCCCGGAAGTGGCTGCGGTGGAAAATTACCCAGAACAGAGATGGCCAGGTCCCGGGGGACCTCCAAACCTCATGTTTCCCAAGTGGTCCTGCTCAGGGACCTTTGGGGCCTGGCCCTCCAGATGAACTTCTGTAGGGGAACAGCTCCCTGCATCCTGATGCACAGGCCCCACCCCCCAAGTAGGAGCCAAGCACCCAGAGGGCCTTGGGAATCTGGGGAGTTCCCTGAAATTTCCAACAGCCCTTCCCAGGGAGGGGAGGGGGTGCTGTGTGAAGCCTGAAGACCAGTTTCTTAGAGTCAGGAAACAGGTCTGGGTTTTCACCTGCTTGCTGTGTATTTGGAACATCTTACTTCACCTTTCTGGTGTCCGTAAAATGAGAACACTCCTTCCTGCTGTAACCCTGAAGAGTCTGTTGGAGTCAAGGTCAAGACAGACGTGCCTGCTTGTCTTGTAGCCGCCTATACCGCATATGTAAAGACCAAGCTCAGTCAATATGCACGTGTAACTGCAGCAGTTCAGGAGAGAGGGTGATGCAGCAGTGCCCAATGGAGACCCGCAGCCAGCTGAAGTGAAGGCTGGCTGAAGCCCCCCGTAGGGCCCAGTCGTGGGAGCGGGGAGGAATCTGCCACCAAAGATCACTGCTTCACTGGGCAGCCTGAGACCAGCTGGGCAGGGCAGGCGTCCAGGGGAGGGTGGGGAAAGCCGGGTGGGGCTGCGGCTCTTCGGGGAACATGGTCCTCTGAGCGCCCCTCCCCTGGCCTTCCCGGGGACTCTGCTGCCGCGCCGCACCCGCACCGGGCGCCAGAGCTGCGCGCCTCGGCGTTAACCCTTTTCTTCCCGGAGGACGACATCCCATTTCACAGGTGAGCAGAGCGAGGCGGAGAGGACGCGCGCCGGGAGCCGCGGAGTAGCCGGCCGGATGGGCCCCGCCCCGGCCCGAGGCGCAGCCAATGGGCGCGGGGCCCCGGGTGGGGTGACGTGGCGTCAACGCCCGGCTCCCGGCAGCTGTGTCACGTGCGCCGCCCGACCGACCCGGCGCCCCGCCCGAGCCGCCCCGCCCAGAGCCGGCGTCCGGCCGGGTCCCACCTGAGAGGCCGGGCTCGTCTCTGCTCCTTGCCGCTGCGCGGCCGTCTGAGAGGCACAGGGGCGTCTTCTGTGGGTTCAGAGCCGTTTGGGGCAGGTGTCCAGCGCAGACAGGGCCGAGCCGTGTCCTTGATGCCAGAACTCAGGGGCGGGGGGCAGGGCAAGCTCGGGAGCTGCCAGGGGTGCCGGCACTGGGCAGTGCCTCACAGGCAGACCCCTCCCCACTCCTGGAGCCCCCTGCCCCTGGCCTGCCCGTTCGTGCTTCATTCTGCAGTAGCTGAGCTGGGACCTGCCCAGCTTGTGGCCGAGGCAGCAGAGAGCCTGCAGGGAGCACTGAGTTCCTCCCAGCTCCCCATCTGGTCATAATGGAACCAGATGGCCATTGACATGGCTGGTTCTGGTCTTGGATGACCCTGTGTTCTCATGCCAGTTTGGCTTCTGCTGGGTACTGGACAAGTCACTTGACGCCCTCTTTGAGCTGCTCTGGGGGTACACCGGCCAGGGAAGAGCCTCAGGAACTCAGTGAGGGCTGGGGCTTACAGGAAGAGTGAGGCATCAACTGACACCACATCCAAGTAGACGCGGGTTCTGATTCTGAGTTCATTGTCAAGTGTACGTTTCACTGAAGGCTGCATCCCTGGCTTTTCTTGAAAAATGGGAATTGAGCAACAGCAGGCTAGTGGCCTGTGAGCTTTTCTGGTCCCCTCTGTCCCTGGAATCCACCCAGGCAGGGCCCTGGAGGCATCGGGTTAACTGAGTTTGACCCCATTTCTCACATCACGGGACACCCTGCCTGCAGCTCCGGGCAGGGGTGGGGAGGGAATGGCTGGTCCCATGGACTCCCTGGTGCTGAGGGCCTGGAGCCCCTGCACAGACCCTCTGAAGCCACCCAGCAAGAGCTGGCAGGGGTTCCACTACAGCAAACGGCACTTCTGGGTGAGTCCTGCATGTTCAAGGCCTCTTATCTGCCCATGCCCAGCTCCTCAGGGCCCCAGAGACCTTTTCCTTGGAAAAGAGGGGGGCTGTAGAAGGATTTCTCCTCAGCTGTCTCAGTGGGGGACTAGTGGGCAGTGGGTCATGGGCCATGAGCCATGAGCTGACCCACAGGGCTCCCCCACACTGCCCCCTCTTCTGGCTGCTCCCCAAGACCTCCCCACCCTGCAGGCCCTGGAAGAAGGCTCCAGGGCTTCCTGGCTGCAAAGTGTCCTTAATTCTGAGAACTGGACTGGAGCTGCCCCTCCCCTCCTGGCCAATCTGGCATCCCACAGGCTCGCCGTGGGATCCTGGCACATCCACGGTGATGTCTCAGGGTCACCCCACTTTGCACCCCACTCAGGGACACAGGACAGTAACCTCTGATATGCAGATGACACCACCCTTATGGCAGAAAGCAAAGAACTAAAGACCTTCTTGATGAAAGTGAGAGTGAAAAAGTTGGCTTAAAACTCAACATTCAGAAAACTAAGATCATCGCATCCAGTCCCATCACGTTATGGGAAATAGATGGGGAGACAGTGGAAACAGTGACAGACTTTATTTTTTGGGCTCCAAAATCACTGCAGATGGTGACTGCAGCCATGAAATTAAAAGATGCTTGCTCCTTGGAAGAAAAGCTATGACCAACCTAGACAGCATGTTAAAAAGCACAGACATTACTTTGCCAACAAAAGGTCTGTCTAGTCAAAGCTATGGTTTTTCTAGTAGTCATGTATGGATGTGAGAGTTGGACTATAAGGAAAGCTGAGTGCCAAAGAATTGATGCTTTTGAACTGTGGTGTTGAAGATGCTTGAGAATTCCTTGGACTGTAAGATCAAACCAGTCAATCCTAAAGGAAATCAGTCCTGAATATTCATTGGAAGGACTGATCCTGAAGCTGAAATTCCAACACTTTGGCCACCGGATGCGAAGAAGTGACTCACTGGAAAAGACCCTGATGCTGGGAAAGACTGAAGGCAGGAGAAGGGGACGACAGAGGATGAGATGGTTGGACGGCATCACTGACTCGATGGACATGAGTTTGAGTAAGCTCCGGGAGTTGGTGATGGTCAGGAAGGCCTGGTGTCCTGCAGTCCATGGGGTCACAAAGAGTCAGACACGACTGAGTGACTGAACTGAACCGAACAGAGACACAGAGCAGCCCTCTTTCGGGGCCCACAGCACCTTTCACAGGGGGACACACCTTCCATCCACAGAACCTGGGGCCCCCACACTCTGGAGGCTGCTCCCAGACTCCCCTGGCATGGGGCCTTGGTCTCATTCCGACTGCCACCCCCGGGCAGAGTGAGCAGGGCAAGCTTTCCCGGCAGCACAGAGGCCCACGCTGCCTCTGCTTAGACAAAGCCGGAGGTCAGCTCTGGCAGGCCAGACAGAACAGAGATCGCACAGCAGCAGTCTGTTTGTTTATTGTGGAGTATTTTACATGCAAGATCCCAAACTAGACAGACGTATCTAGGAGAGCTCGTGGGTAGACAGACGCTCTGGTGTCACTGACTCACCCTCCAGTCCTGCTCTGCCGGCAGAGACAGACAGTGACAGACCGCTAGGCTGGGGGATGCTGACAACAAACCTGAGAACCCTCACAAATCAAGTGCAAACTCGAGGGAATAAATATTCACCCCCTTTCCTCCAGGAGCACCTGGAGAGATGCCATGAGCCTTCTGAGTTGACAGCTATTCTCAGGGCGCCCCAGGGACAGGAAGGGCTGAAGTTGGGCATGGGAGAGGTGAGAGGCGAGGGCCTTGGGCGTCTTCTGGGTGGTGAAGCTGGCTATGCCCACACTGGGGACAGGGAAGGGGGCCCGGGCCTGGGGACTGCCAATACAAAAAGCTCCACTGTTCTCCACAGGGTTTCTTCCTCACTGGTCCATAGCCCCTGATCCCTCCGGAAGGCTGGGTTGGACTGAGTTAGAAGCGTGCAGAGGTCAAGTGGGGCTGTGGTGGCAGGAAGGAACAGGAGGAGCTGGAGTCTGGGCACCTGCTGCCCCAGGTCCTCACTCGCCCCACCTCCCCAGGCTCCCTTCTCTGGACCTCAGTAAGGAGGGGAAGGGCAGGGCGCCAAGGCAGGATCCAGGGCCGACAGCACGGTTGATCACACTGAGGGGCTGACAGATGGGAGGACAGATAGCAGATGGCCACCTTGCCCTCTGGCCTGGCCAGTGAAGAGCCACTGCAGCTCTGAGGCCCTTGTCTTTATGCACACAGATAAGCCAGTCGGTCACATTCCCCCGGGGGTACCGGGCAGGGGCTGCTCTGGAGCAGGCTGGCCAAAGGCCCACCAGTGCCTGGTCACACGAACTCAGTGCTATTTGCTGCTGCCCACTGATCAGAGAGGCAGGAGGAAGGGGTTAGTTTTCACATCTCAGCACACAACACAGAAAAGGTTAAACACATCCCCAAGAAAATATTTTGACAAAATAAATATTTTAACCTATAATCAGGTATAATTAGTGCTTATAAGGAATCCCAGCAATAATTTAGTATAATTACATACTGGATCTCTAACACTGGCGGAGGCTGGTGGCTCGGAGGGTCTCACTCTGCTGGGCAGAAGGCTCTGGCCAGGGTTCCCTCCTTGGAGAGCGGCCCGAGGGCCGAGCCTCCCAGACAGAAGGGAACCAGTGAGATGGGCCCGGGCACCTGGGGCCTCAGGACGGGAAGGGCGAGCAGCACCCGTCCTGGGCACCTGCTTCCTGGGCGTGGTGGGAGCAGGTGGGGCAGGCTGCTGTGATCTGATGGGCGAGCAGAGGGGTAGCTCCAGCCAGGACAGCTGGTGAGGCCACCATCACTCACCACCCTAGTGGCTTGGCCTCTCTAGACTGGGCCTGGCTGAGCAGCTGGAGCTGGGGACGGCTTTGTGGGGTCTCCCCGGGACAGGCACGTGCTCCTGCCACACCATCCGCCCAGGGACCCCCGGTAGGCCGGCCCCCCCCTCAGCTGATGCTGGGCCTGGCTACTGTGACTCCCGAAGGACTGACTGACCACCGGAGGCCCACTGTCCACCCTGGGCTGGCAAGGCAGGCTCCACCCCACAGAGACACACCCCCAGGCTACACTAGAGGCCTGGGGATACCAGCTGGAGTGGCCAGGCACAAGCAGGCCACCTGCCCTGCAGCTCATCAACTGGCTTCGGACAGTTCAGCATCCAAGGCTAACTGAAGGCGGGAATGGGCAGCGGGGAGGTGCAGTGTGGAGGCCCGGCTGGGCAGGGTGCAGCAGGCTGACCCAGATACACGAAGGGGCATCCTCTGAGGAGCTGGGGTGTGAGATGCCAGCAGGACCCCAGGCCTCCCCTGTGGAGAGAGCTGCGGGGGGGCCAGGCCAGGTGTTCCCCCAGCGACTCCTTGGTCTCCACCACACCTGCTCCTGCTGGAGCCCCGAACAGCCCCAAACCCCGCCCTGAATGCTCCCGGGAGACCCCAGCTTTGCCCTGATGCCGGGGAGTGCCAGCTAGAGCTCTGAACAGGCCTAGGGCTCCCGGGCCAGTGAAAAGCTGCCCGTGTGCTCTTCTGGGCACCGGGCAGCTCAGGCTAGACCAGGCTGGGGCCAAGTGAGGACCCAGGATGGAGTGGGGCTCACCAGTCCCCCCCACTGCTGAAGTAGCCTGCGAGGTCAGGCTTCAGCACAGCCTGTGGGGGAGGCTGAGGCCTTGCCCAGGAACAGCACAGGAGCCTTGGAGCTGCGCCAGCCGCTGGGTCACTGGGATCTCACTTGGGGTCAAAACCGCTTGCTGCTGTGGGCCCTGGAGGTGGAGGCAGAGGCTAGCCTGGGCCGGGCTGAACGAAGCACATTCCGAAAGGCGCCTAGCTTTCAAAGGCCGGCCAGAGCCAGCCCTCACCGTGCAGGCCCCTCCACAGACGGAGTGGCATGCAGAGTGGTGCATGGGGGCAGCGAGGCCACCACCATGTTACCTCTGCAGGCTCTGCCCACACCGGAGCCATGGGCCCGTGGCAGACCCCTTGGTCCCAGCTCGGCAGTGGGCCTGGGCTAGCAGCAGAAAATGAAGAGGGTCAAGCAGGTGGTAGATGAGAGATGCCACCTGCGGCACCACAGAACCTACTGAAGTGCTGATGCTCGTCAGGGAGCAGCAGTGGGGAGCGAGACCAAGCCCGTAGCTGCAGACCTGCCCTTTCTGGGACCAAGGAGGGCACAGGAGGGCGGGAGAGGCCTGCTGAGCTGGGCATGGGGCTGGGGGCTGAGCCCCTTCTCTGTGGGTAAGTGACTAGAGGAACCCCAAAGGGCTGGCCCTGCCTGGGGCTGGGCCAGCCACCAGCTCTTCCTGGAGGGAACAGGCAGAGGGAGCAGGAGGGCAGAGGCTGAGGGTCTGCAGCTGCAGCGACATTGTCCCACCTCCCAAAGAGAAGGTGGCTAAAGCTGGGCCCAACGAGTGGGAGGCCTGGGAGCAAACACAGTGGTGTTTCCATGGAGACACAGCAGCGCAGGACCAAGTCGGGGCGGGGAATGGGAGAAGTGGCCAGAGCCTGGTGTGGACCAGGGGTGAGAGGTGACCTGCCATGGGGGGGCCCAACCACAGGACAGCTCACAGGGCAAAGAGGGCATCCTCTGACCGCTCTGGCTTCTTCCGGCCGGAGGGATTCGAGGCTGGGGCTGGAGCGTCCGCTGGGGGAGAGGGGAGGCTGGGAACCATTTCAGCAGCTTTGGCCCTTTCTTCAAGGAATTTATCGAACTCTGCAACACAGAACAAGGCCCAGCAGAGATGGGTAGGGGCTCAGCTGCCACGCCCGATCCCACAGGGGAGGGCCCCTTTCTTCCTCTGACACCACCAGGGCAGGCAGGAAGCCCAGCCGCAACCCAGGGGGCGTGAGGGAAGCGGGCAGCTATGACTCCTGCCCCACCACTGACTTGGTGCTTTTCCATCATCCAGATCAGCATTGGTGGCAAGGCAGGAAGAGCTGGAGGGGCAACTTCCTCCTTGACCTTGGCAGGGACCCCAATCCCGGCAGGGCTCAGGGCCTACAGAGGGCCCCAGACCGGCACCCGCTGTGCTGACTGCATGGCATGTGTTTTGTCTCAGCTGCAATAACCATTCGGAGATGGGGGGCAGACCAGTCAGGAGTGCCACCGGTCTGGGGTCCCATTGACCTGGGATGGCCGATTGTGCCTACTGGCACCTCCCACGTCAGCAGGTGACCTGGATGGACAGAGCCCAGGAGCGGGGAGGCGCCAGGGTGGCAAGGAGGCTCTCAGAGCCTGGGAAGGGCACAGCCACAGTGGGTCGGAGGCAGGCCTACCTTCGCTGGTGACGCCCTCCTCCAAGTCATCACCCTTCTGTGGGAGAGCGGAGAGAGGGTGTTAGTGCTGTCCACGGCCGCTCCTGCCTGCAGCCCACCCCCCAGGGCAACGCCCAGTAACACTTCCTACTTCCCATCCTGAGTTCTGCAAGAGCATAATACTGCTCTCATCTCATTGGAGAAACAGAAACATTTGTTTTTAAAAAGTAAAAACAAAAAGCTGAGGAGGCTCTAGATCCTCCAGAAAGGTCAGAAAGAAAAAACTGAACTGTGCAGCCCCTTCCCTGCTGCGACTCGGGGCAGGACCACAGAAGAGCCAGGAGAGGCTGGGCTCCGGGTGCCCCTCCACTCCGCGGACACTCACGGGCAGCTGCATGGCACTGGGTGGTCAAGGCCACGCCAGCAGCTGGAACCGTGTGAGGCCTGGAGACATGGGGGCTTGACCCCAAGGCACCCCGGCAGGGGGTTGGCTGAGCCCCAGCCTCCTAGGAGCAGCACCAGTCTCTTCCCGTGCCCTGATTCGGACACTGAGGACGCTCTGGGCGGTCAGTTCTGTTTGGGGGATGTGGGGGTCACTGGGCCCTGCACAGACAGTGATGGGTGGTGGACATGGCCCTAGCCTCCTTCCTGCTTCCACCCCTGATCTGCCCTCGAGTACAGGCCCCCCTTGTGAGGTAGGGGGCCAGGTGTGCCCGCCTTCTCTGTGACAGCAGCTATTTCTCTCCAGGCGTTCTCTTGGGAAGGACCTAATGGGTGCCTCTTCCTCTCCTGGCACAGCCCCCAGGCAGCAGCTCGAGGGGTAGAGAGTGCCTCTGGAAAGCCTGTCTTTGGGGTTGGGTGGGTGGTGTGCTGGCCCGGAGCGGCAGGAGATCCTCCTAAGGTCTGCCGTCCTAGTTGGGGGCCTGACATGAGGCGACAAGAAACAGGAGATGAGGTGTCCCCAGGTCAGGGCGACAGTCCCGTCAGCCATGACGTGGGCAAGCACCCCTTTCCATGGTGCATTTCTCCAACAGCCCCCCAGGGGGTAACAGTGCTTGGCAGGGGGCCAGCACAGCGGTGGGGCGGGGGACAAGCCAACGCAGCCTCCCCTCTCAGAACCTGCTGCCATGGGGAGACGCATGACGTCCTAACCTCCCTGCCCATCTCTGGAGGCAAAGACAGTGGCCTCTGGGGCCAGTAAAGCCAAGATGCCAGGCTACGCTGGGGAAGGGTGATGACAGTGATGGAAAAATAAACACCCACTCACAACTGTGAAAATTTCACAATTAAAAGAAAAAAATGAAAACCAAAAAAATTAAAAAACGCACAAAAACCAAAAGAATCCAAGAGCACACACCTGGAATCACAGAGTGACTGGGAAAAGTCAGGGTGCGTCCTGGAGGCGCCTGCCCAGCCTCCCTCCTCCACTCCCCAGGGAGCAGCCCCTCGGGTCCCCAGGCCAGCCCCAAGGGGCCCCGGCCTGGGCCTCGCCACTCCCCATCAAGACAAAAACGTGGAGTCTCACCAGGTCGGTCCTGAGCCACACCTCAATGTCGTCCATGACCGAGGGCTGCACCACGGGGATCTGCGGAGGCGGCAGGCAGCGGCCAGGCAGCCCCCAGCCAGGCAGGGAGACAGAACAGCGGACACGTCAGTGCAGGCAGCCCAAGGCAACCAAAGGCGCACAGAGCGGGACACGTGGGGCAGGCGGGCAGCAGCCGAGGGAGGCGGCGGGGAGGAAAGCAGCGGCTCTAAGAAGCGGGGCAGCGGCCGGGTGGGCGCAGGGAAGGAGGTGCAGTACGCGTTCTTCAGTGGATAACTTTTTGACTAATGTGTCCACCCTTGGTCCCGGGGCCCCAGCAGGACAGGGAGGCCGCACAGCGGCCCATGGCCCAGGGTGGCGCAGGGCGCGGGGTTGGCAGGGGTCTGGGCTCTGCTCACTGAAAGGATCCTGAAATGCGTCCCGGGGCATTTCCAAGTGGGGAGGGCACCCAGGCCAGGGGGTGGCCTGGCCCACAGCAGCCCAGCACATTCCTCCACCAGCAGACACAGGCAAAAGCAAGCACTCTGATGATCAGAGGGACTGTAGGCTGTGGTCATCTGTGTGTCTCTTTAGTGGGAAAACTGCGAAGCAGCCTGAATGCAGCAGCCTCCTCTTGCTCCACCCTCCCCTCCCAGCCTTCAGCACTGCCTGTGGCCCCCTCCTCCCCTATCAAAGGGCACCTGAGAGCAGGGGAGGGGGTGGGGGAGCAGGGGAGGGAGCCGGGGTCCTGAGAGAAGGAGGGCGCCCAACCATCGCCTGGGCCTTGTCCACGCCAGGGCCGCCTGTGCCAAGGGCCTGAAAATCTATTTGGCTGGAAACAGTGAAGCTGCTGGCAGATGTCATAAGATAGTAATGTGATAAGAAGTAAGAGTAACCTTTAGTCCCCCTGAAGTCACGCTAATGAAATGTTGGCTCCCTGCCTAGAGAAACGAGTGGACGGCCCTTGATTGAAGTGACCTGTGTCCTCACCTAGGCTGGCCCACAAAGTACCTCTTGGGACCCACTCGCAAGCCTACTGTTTCTAGAAAACTCTCCATCACTGTGTCTGCAGCTGGGTTCACACCAGGGCCACACAGCCAGGCTGGCAGACCCCATATCCGGCCTCCACAGGCGTTTCAGAGACGTGCAGGCCAACCTCCACCAGATTACTTGTATTTATTTGACCTACTGGGACCTTATGAATGCTGGAATGAAAAACCACCCTGAAATGCCCATGGGGCTGAGGGGCATGTGGTCCTTGCTCTGCAGGGCAGGCCGCCGTGGGCACTGGCAGCACCCAAGGCCCCTTCCCTCCCGAGTGAGCAGGAGCAGGGGCACCCGGGGCACGACCTGCCAGGTTCACGCTTGCCGGCAGCGTTTCCACCCGACACATTCTCATGGCAGGAGATGCAAGTTGTCGTTACTGTGATTCTTCTAAGCCGGGATGCCGGCCTCAGGGAGGGCGCCTGCCACCTGCCACAGTGCCAGGACCCAGCACGGAGAGTCAGCACGTCTCCAGGAAGAAACGGGCAACTCCAGCTGCTGGAGCAGGGGGTCCCTGATGCCCACCAGCCTCAGCCTGCCCAGGACGAGCAGAGAGACTCCTCAGGTTGCAAAGCTTGAAAAAAGCCGCTAAAGGGGTCATTGGCTTTAAGCCCTCTTTACTGTTCAGAATTGATCCCCTGGGGTCAGGGATCATGCCCCGTTTTCCCCTCTGGACCTATCTTGAGAGCCAGCACACTCAGAAGATAAACACTGACCTGTGAGAAGCTCCTCACCCCTCGAGCTGGCGGAAGCAGATCTCCCCTCCCCTGGGTGGACTTGCCCCTCTCCAGGAGCTCCCTGCCTGTGGGCCCCGGCCTCATGTGTGACATGGGGCGACAGCTTCCACCACTCACCACCCAGGAGCCCTTCACTTCTGGGCTGCTCGTTCTGTTTCTAATTCAGAAACGCAGGGCTCGGAGCCCTGGGCCTGACCCCTGACTGAGAGGTGCGGAGTAGGACGGGTGGGTGACAGGACAGCTCACATGACCTTGGCATGGGCCGTGCTGCCTGGCTGGACGCAGAGCCTGGGCTCACGAGCCACCTGCCACGTGGTCGATGTGGGAGCACTGCGCCAGGGCAAAGTTTCTGTGAAAACCAGGCGTGTCAGACACGCTGGATACTTGGCTGCCCTGTGAACAGCCCTGGCAGCGGGCGCATCCCCAGGCCCGGGGAGTCTCAGTGTTCTCACCCTGAGCGACCTGGGCTCTGGCGTAGTCTGCGGGGAGCACCTCCTGGGCAAGGGGTCTGCAGAGTGTGAGGTGGAGGAAGGAGATGGAAAGGAGAGAGAAACAAAGGCACCTCTCATGTGGGGACTCTAATGAGGATCTGCACCCGGACTCCCTCACCCAGGATAGCTAGATGAGCTGTGTCCTCAGCCCTGATTTGCACTGGCTGCTGGCTGGCGGGCGGCTCGCTCACTGGCCCAGGAGGGAGGGGGCTGCCACCAGCTCAGCCACTGCCAGGCACCCTCGGCTGTGTCTGGGGGCTGCGGGTTCGCACAGGGAGCCCTGCCCCCGCCCCAAACCTGGAGCAGACTCTCTGCTGACCTACTGCGGTTCCTGCTGTGCTTCCCTGACTCCCCCCGCCACCTCCCCACCCCGTGTGCCCTCTGACCGAAGCCAGGAGAGGCAGGAAGACCCTGAAGCCAGATGGGGCACCTACACTGCCCCCCACCTACCCCCAGGCAAGCTGCACCAGAAGGTTCTCAGGGCCTCTCCTCCCCACAGGGAAACCTACGCTGTTTCCAATGAGGCTGGAGCCAGTGGTGCGCTCAAGGGTGATATCCAGGGGCTGTGGACCCTCCTGACAGCCCGCCCTCCACCTCCTCACCACCATCTACAAACCCTTGGTCTCACTCAATAGTACAAAAAGTTTCCAAGCAAAGAATTTGTACTCAGGCAGTTTGGAAAGACTTGGGTATCTACTCTATGGGAAATAAGGCAAAGCAATTAATATACATTGTTTTTTAAAAAAGAACAAACACACTGCAGTCAGACAGGTGAGATGCAAGGTTAGTTGTTAGCCTGGCTTATTTCTGAAGTCGGAGCCTGGAGCTCCAGGTGGGGCCAGGCAGGGGCGGCGCCACCACCGGCTGCCGAGCCACACCGCGTGTTGTGGGCAGTATCCTTTTTTGCAGGATTAACAGGTCCAAGGACACACGATGGATCCTCCCAATTTGGACAATGGAGGGAACATGCTCTAAGGAGTCCTGCTCTAAGGCCACTCACACGTATGGGTGGAGCCCCAGCCTGCCCCAAAGAAGCAGACGAGGGCCTGGCTGGCCTGTGTCTCTAAGGTTGGCCCTGGGCCTGGGGCAGCAAGCAGGGCTGTGGAGGAGTGGGCGTTGACTCCGAATGTGGCTGGGCCCAGTCACCGGTTCCAAGCTGGATGGGCAGACACCCTGGTCTGGGCTGTAGTGGCCTTGCCACACCTGGCTCTGCCAGGAGACCTGGTGCCACTCACAGGCCCAGGCATGCTGGCCCAGCCTGAACAGCCCTCCACTGGCCCATCCTGGCCCAGGCCCCAGGAGTCAGTCCCACTTCCTCCTGGAGTGTCCAGCATTTCCCGCTCTGGCCCCATTGACACAAAGACCTCTGCTTTCCGTGGCAGAGACAGGGAGCCAGGTGGTGGCTCCGTGAGAGGTGAGCTGCTCTCTGCCCGGCAGGCAGGCTGGAGTGGGCAAACCCTCTGTGCACAGACTCGGGCCACTTGATCACGGGGCAGGAGGGACCCTCCCAGGCTTTGGCCGCAGATGCCCTACTTCCCAGGGCTGACTGCCTGTGTGATCCCAGTGCCCCCACCCCGGACTCCTCTCGTTCTGTTCCTGTTGTGTCTGTGTTTCTTCAGGGGCTGCAGACCCTTCTGGGGGACACGGTGGGCAGACCCCACTGGCTGAGGATGGCCATGTTCACAGCAGGGGGGTCCCACCCCCAGGCAGAGGCCACAGGACTTGTGCTCATCCTGCAAAGTGAATACTGCCCAGAGCTCCAGGGACAGTGAAGGGGGAAGGGCCCTCCCCTCACTCCTGCAAACGCCCGAGCTCAGCAGAAAACCAGAGCAGTGTTTCTGGGGCTGGAAGTCTGTGGCTTAAGGAGACAGACAGGAGGGGGAGACTGGGCACCCGCCGGGGTGGGGGGTGGCCCTGGACTGTCTGACTCACAGGGGCTCAGCAGGCGACAGAGGGAAGTGCTGGGGGGACAGGGGGTCAGCGCGGTTGATGACCGCTCACCATTCCTTGGGCTATGAGCCAGCTGTCTATGGGCTCCAGGGCGGAGTCCCCACCTTTACCTCTCTTCTGGGTCGAGGACAGAAACGTCCCAGAAAGGAAAGTCACAGCGAGACCCATGGTAAAGAAGGCAAGAGCCGGTGTCATGGAAACAGAGAAGCTAAGTCATCGAGGAGCTGGACCCAGCACCCCACCCCCTCCCAAACACCCCTCGACTCTGGCACAAAAGAAGGAGTTAAGTACGGTGGATCCCAACAGGGCAGGGCACGCTCAAGCCTTGTCCCCACCCCGGGAAACCTCTTGAGGCCAGTGGGGATGCCCTCCTGCCTAGGATTCTTGGGGTCACCAAGGGTGACGTCACAGAAGCAGCTGTGGCATAATCATTTCTATTTCTTCTCATTTCTGCTTTTTTTCTTCTTTTTCCCCTTTCAGTTACCTGTGTGCTCCTTTTCCAACTCTTAATGTGAATGCTGAATTTGGGGATATTGCCTTTTTACATAGTAAAAGTATTTAAAGTTAAGGCTCCCGATTTGGATGTACTGTGGAGGTGCGGTCACACAATTTTTCCCCTTTTGTTGTGTTCTTAATTTTACCCTTGGCCCAGTTTTCATTTTCAGGTCAGCACTGTTTAGGATACGAACAACAAAACCTGAAGTACAGGCCTGAAGACGCATGTAAGTGTGTGTGTGCACGGACACACCCACGGACACAGACATACAGACACACACAGAGACAGGGATACCCACACACAGACACACAAACTCACAGACAGACATGGACATGCACAGACAGGCATATGCCCCCTCACAGCCGCGCACACACACACGCACACACACTCCCCACAGGAACCCTGCTCCCATGCCCTCCGTGGAGCAGGACACATGGGGAGCAGCCTGTCTCCCGCAGGTGAAGATGCTGACAAGAGGGAGGCGGCCAGGCCAGGCACCCGCCTGCCTAGTGTGAAGGGTGAGAAGCTGGCCACGTTCCTGAGCTTGAACCTCAGGCACTGGCGTTGGGACACACCTGGGCTGGGGGGGCAGGGCTGAAGGCAGAGAGGGAAGCTGACCAGGCCAGCTTGGCTGGGGGGCCAGGGAAGGGGCCTCACCGGCCCCCTGGTGCCCTGAGTTAGGGGGAGGCGTCCTCAGCAACAGGAGACGCTGGACGGTGACCACCAGAGCACGCAGCAGAGCTAGCCTCAGGGGTCTGAGGGGGCAGGGCATTGAGAGCCACAGCCGAGCTGGCATTCTGGTGCCCCCTAGGGGCCGGTGAGCAGAGATGCACGACTCTCACCAAGCTGCCTAAACCAGAAGGGAGCAGGGCAGCAGCTTTCCTGAGGACAGCAGGCCACAGCACTGCTGCCTGCGCGGGCCACCTGGACAGGGGCTGCAGGAGGCCAGGGGCTGGCACTGAGGAAGCGCTGCCCCTTGCTAGCCCAGAACAGGTGTGGGCAGCTGTTCTGGGGCTACGGCTTGCCCCACATGCATTCATTCACTCACAGCCACACGTTTCTCAGTTAGGCAGAAAGAGCCATCGCGGCATCTGGGGACCTAACAACCTGACTTCCACCCTCAGCGCTGCCCATGCCCCTGCAGCCCAGCTCCCCAGCCAGCCCAGAACTCCAACCCCTTCTGATGGAACAGGTGGGTGGGCCTGCGGAACCTCCTATCCCTTCTGTGAGGGTCTCACCTATCGGGGTGCTGCCCAGCCCAGGGCACTACAACCTCTGGGGACAGACCTTCCCTGACCACAGGAACCCTGAGAGCCCAGAGCCACCTCGGGGGGCACAGCGGGGCTCCCAGTCAGACCTCTTGGGGTACAGCCTTGCCCACTGCCTGCTCTCGGGCTGCCCTCGAAGTCTCCCCCTCTTGGGGCCTGTCTCCTCCTGGAAAACTGACACTGGGGTCTCCCACAAGGTGGGGGGACTCCATGAGCTGATGTGGCTCACCCAGGTCTGCCCCTCTGGCCTGCTCCCACTGCCATCAGCTCTGCCTAACTCTCTAGCCACCTGCACCACCCACCCTACCCCCCGGCCTTCCCGCCAGGCAGAAGAGCAGGGCTCCACACCTACCACTTCGGAGCTCTGTCTCTGACCATCAGCTGCCGCAGCAGGTACTCCAACAGCCCGGGGGTCCTCGTAGGTGGGCCTGGGACAAAGGAGCACAAACAGGGAAGTCATGGGGATGGACGGGGTGGACTGGTCATCCCCTCTGGCCACAGGACCTTCCTCACGAGTGCTCAGCAGCCTCGGCATTTAGGCCGGGGTCTGAAGGCAGCTGAAGCCAGGAGGTCCAGCTGCTCACTCCCTCTGCACCTCAGTGTCCCCCTTTCAAGTAACAATATGAGGCATCTCTAAGGCTCAAGGACAGGGTGCTGCAAGGGAGCAGCCATATGAAGCAGAGCAGCGGCCTTGGAGGCATCTGACAAGTGAGGCGGTCTCCTGGTCTAGGGTCAGGGTCTATCACTCATTGTGAGGCTGTCTCTTCTACTCCCCAACTTCTTGTGCTGAAGCAGGGCCTGGGGCCCTGCTCAACCTGCTGAGCCCTGAGCACAGACCCAGAGATCTGGATGCATCAAGATGCTGGGCCCTAGGAGGTGGGTCAAGGCTGAACAGAAGGCTCCCAGAAGCAGATGTAGAGGGCTGTGTGTTTTGGAATCAACTCCCACAATTCCACCTGGCTCACTGTGGTCAGAGTCGCTGTCAGGGAAGCCGCCGCCCACACCCCTGGAGCAAGGAACCAACTCTTTGCCTGCCCGCCACATCCTCTTGCCCCCCTCGCACCCCCACCCCCCACACACAGGCGGTTCCTGCAACCACAGTGCCAAGCAGGGGCAACAGAAGAGCCCAGACTTGGACAGACTGACATGGCCAGGATGCCGGCCTCACGCAGCATCAGTCTCTCCAGCCAGGTTCCAGTAGCCAGAGTGTGAAGTCCTGGCCCCGGCGAATTAAAGGCCCCGCTGTGCTGGCCATGAGGCCAGGCCAAGGTCAGCCCCCCAGTGTCCCCAGAGCCATCAGAAGGGCCCCCGCGTACGGGTTGCGCTGCTCAGCTGAGGCACTCCCTCTGGTCTGGGCGAACACATCGAAGCTATCCTGGGGCTGGCACTGCTGCAGAGAGCTCAGGGTGCCGCTGACACTCTCCGTACCCAGGTCTGCACACAGAACACAGCACAGGTGACCACAGATGTGGGCCTGACCTCAGAAAGGACCCCCCCCCAAGTGGGCTGCCCCTGGTGGGTGGAAGTCCTGGGGGGCAGAAGGGTAGAGAACAGCCACAGCCCCACGAGCTGCTCCCAGACAAGGGCAAGCAGTGAGTAGGCGGGCCCTGCAGGGCACGCCGGGAGCCAGTCACAGTGGCCATGGACCAGGGTCCTTTATGTGACAAATATTACATAGGTGCCCACATGCCACCAGTCAGCTGCCGACCCTTCCAGGCCTGGTGTGCCTTAGCAGCCTTCGGGGCCGCAGGTCCAGCACTTGAGGAGCTGACACCGGTTTGCCACCCTGGCCCAGCTGACGCTGAGAAGGAGATCACTCGGGCCACAAAGGATGTCTGCGTGCGACACAGCAGCCACCTGTCCTCAGGACCAAACAGCCTCCAGTTCCTTGGACCGCCACCCCCCAACTCCAGGTTTCCAACAGGCTCAAACTCTAAGCTTAGGGAGAAGCCTTGAGCTGAAGCTGGCACAGCAGGACCCAGCCCACACTGCCCCATGGACCCCCGCTCCCCAAAGCCAGGAGGTGGGGGGAGGCCAGGGACACTCACCCAAGCCGGCGAGCTGGGAGGAGAGGGAAGATGGGGGTGCTGTGCTCCCCACAGTCGGGCTCACCACGGCTGGAGACCCCGGGCCCAGGTCTATGAGGTTGTCCTCTGTCACTTCGCTCAGCACCTGCTAGGCAGGAGACGTGCTGACCCAGAGGGGAAAGCCCACAAGGTCCCGGGGTTTCCCTGTACCTACCCACCAGGGATGTTCCCCCAGCCTCCCCTTCAGAGTTTGCTCTCCCATCACCCTAATATTTCAACCACAGTTAGGAAAACCAGAGGTAAGTTCAAATCCAGGCCAGTCTCCTGGGCCCCAGGCAGGGGAGAAGGAACACTCACCCCATTAGTGGCATTTTGAGCAGATCGGCCTGACCTGTATCGTTCAAACCTAAGGGGGAAGGGAAAGTGGAGTAAGGAGGGTACGGGGAGGTGGAGCCACGGTGCTCACGGGCCCGGAGGTCAGTAGAGACCCAGGCTCATTTGGGAGCCTGAGAGCAGACACCCTGTACACACACAACTTTGTCCTGCCTGCTTCTGCATGGCGACTGGGGTTGGGGTCAGCCTCCCCATGGGCACTGCAGGAGAGGGAGGAGGTGTTGGCTGGCTCAACTCTCATTCACTGAGCTCCTGTGGCCCCCCAGACCCCAGGCGCCTCTGGGCCATGAAGGGGCGCTGGGTCAACCATCTTCCCTGGGGGCATCCCAGATCCAGATGAGAGCTGCCACCCTCCCTGTCGGGCAGCTCTGCTGGGGAGTGAGGAGCCAAGATGCTGGAGGAAAGGGTGGGGCCCATGGGCTGGCACTTGGAGAAGGAAGGCAGGCTCAGGCCCCAGCAGCTGCGTGGGGGTCAGTCACCAGAGAGAGGACCTAGCCTGACCAAGGACAGACTCTCCTCTCCTGCACTCAAGGCATTCTGTCCCAGGCAGGGACCAGCATGGCAGCCCAGACACTGTAGGCTAAGACCTCTTACAGCTGGGGCTCTGCTGGGGCTCCTGCCCCTCAGTGGTCCCCAACACATGCTGCAGTCACGCCTGGTTAGCAGGGATCCCGAGGACAAGCTGGGATACAGTTTGTACCCAGTCTACACAGACAGGAATTCGAACCCGCCTGTAGCTTGTGTGCTGGAGCACCTCCCCCGTGCCCTCACTGACAGTCAGTCCTGTCAGAGGCTCTCTGGCCAGGTCTGCCAGCCCTGTGTATTACTGTTACCCTATTCCTGAGATGCGTTTACTGGGTGAGACGCTCAGCCCATCGAGACTGAAGACACGGGAGATGCAGGGCAGGGCCCAGGGCTCTGCGGCTGGGAGTTGAGCTTCCCCCAACCCGGTTCTACTCCTGTGCCCCCTGGCACTTGGGGCCCTGGATGGCCCCACATTCCTACCGTGGTTGGCCTGTCACCCAACTGGCGGACACAGGGCCACCCCACTGCTGCCACCAGAGTCGAAGCAGAAACAAGGCCCAGAGTTGTGGCACTCACAGCAAAACCAGCCTGAGGCCCAGATGCCCATTGGTCACATGGACCTTCTGTGATGCCAGGTTGTCCGGCCAGGGTCTGCAACCCGGAGGCCACCTCATCCTGACGGCAACACACTGGCCTGGCCACAGTGCTTCCTAGGGCTGCTGCTGCTGCTGCGGCGGCGCTTCAGTCGTGTCCAACTCTGTGCGACCCCATAGATGGCAGGCCCACCAGGCTCCCCCGTCCCTGGGATTCTCCAGGCAAGAACACTGGAGTGGGTTGCCATTTCCTTCTCCAATGCATGAGAGTGAAAAGTGAAAGTGAAGTCGCTCAGTCAAGTCCGACTCTGCGACCCCATGGACTGCAGCCTACCAGGCTCCTCCATCCATGGGATTTTCCAGGCAAGAGTACTGGAGTGGGGTGCCATCACTTTCTCCAGCTTCCTAGGGCAGCCCCCTCCAAATCCAGGGTGGGAACACGCTCACCACCACCTGCCTGCTTAACACTGCCTGGATCCCACACTTCTTCCAGAGGGAAGGCTCAGGGAAGGGAGAGAATATGCAGGTTTGCTACCTTGAACCCCAAACTGACTTGTCTGTAGGAGGAGAGAGACAGTGCCCGTGGCAGCAGCGACTGGTGGCACTCATACCCTTTGCCTCAGAGCCTCCAGACACTGACGTTGCAAAGGAGAGGACAGTCTCTTTCTAAATATGGGAAAGAGGAAATCTTCCCTGGTAGCGATTTCCCCCCTTAATCCTTTGCAGATTCAGGGGCTCCTCTAAGGAGCAGGTGCAGGAGCCAGGGGTTCCCGGCCGTTCTCCTTCCTGGGCCGGAGACAGGGGACCAGCTTGAGGCTCACCGAGGGCAGCGCCTGCCTCCCCGCCCCCACCCCGCCCCCTGCCCTGGACCGCCCCGCCCCGGGCCCCGCCCCCGCCAACCCCCACCCCCCCCCACCTCTCGTAACGCAGGAAGACATTGTTGAGGTCGTCGTTGACGTGCAGCAGCTCCTCCGTGACCTCCTCGTTGCACACGCGGGAGATGAGCTCCACCACGCGCTGCTGCATGGCGCGGCAGGTCCGGTGCAGCTCCTGAGGAGATACGGCCCGGCTACCACGGGCTCGCTTCGGAGCGGCGCGTGCCGACTCTAGAAGCCACCGCAGGGCCAGTGCTCTAGACGCCACCACCCCCCCCCCCCCCTCCCCCCACCCCCCCTGCCCCGGCCTCCGAGTAGAACAAGCATCCTAGTGTGCGCGCTCCTGTGCGCGGAGAACAGCTTCACACAGACCGCTTGTAAAACCTGAGAACACGATTCCCTGCAGTTGCTTCCTCTCTTCAACAGAACATGCCAGACGTCACCCCATCACTTGGGACAGGCTACCCATCCTCTATCCCCACGCATCTCAACGCTTTCTGGGCACCCGCCAAGACTGCTTGTGTTCTGTGAACACGCCCCAACTCAGCACCTCCAGCATGCCCCCAGCTCCCCATCACCTCTAGTTAGCAAAGCTCCCACCCACCCCAGCGGAGGTGCCACAAGCTCAAGGAGAACAAGCCCCTCCAAGAACTGCAGGCGGCGGCTCCAGCACCGGGCACACCTGCCTGAAGAAGGGACAGCACCCGCCTGGAGAAGGCAGGACTGCAGTCAGTCTCCCCCGGAGCCAAGCCCCTGCGGGGTGTTAGGGCTACAGCAAGCAGTCCTGACCCTCAGCTGTCCAGGACGGGAAGGGGGTGGAAGAAGAGGTGAAGCTCTGCCCAGAGCCCTCCCATGCCCAAGGTGCTGCCCCCCACCCCCCACCCAGGGTTCTGGCCCTGGCCATGACAGCCAGGGTGCCTCATCTGCTTCTACCTGTTTAATATGCTAGGGGTCTCTGTAGAGTTTTACTCCTGGAGGAAGGGTTCCCTGACCCTACAGAGCATTTGGGAAGCACTAGATGATTTCTGAAGGAGGAGACCCAAAGCTGTGCATTAGTGCCTGGCTCTTATGGCCTTCAGCTGAAGCGGAGGGGGCGAGACAGCCCCCGACCCACTGGCAGGGCCTTGGATGCGCCACACCTGGGCCAGCACCCGGGGGCCCCTCATGGAGCTTCA
Source organism: Oryx dammah (assembly GCF_014754425.2). Classification (NCBI taxonomy): domain Eukaryota; kingdom Metazoa; phylum Chordata; class Mammalia; order Artiodactyla; family Bovidae; genus Oryx; species Oryx dammah. The sequence continues at coordinate 27,680,161 of NW_024070192.1, forward strand.
CCTACACATGGACCCAGATCAGGGGCCTCCTGGGGTCTCTGCAGAGAGGAAGTTTTACCTTCTCCTTGCTTCAAACTTTTAAGTTATTATCTTAATTACAAAGGAAAAGAGAGAGAGAGATTATATAAGTGAGAAAGACCAGAGCATAAAGATTTGTGCCACCATGGACACCTGCCGGCCACCCTCAGGGCCTCCAAGCGATCATCCACAGCCAGACGCAGCGGCTCCAGGCAGACCTTCCTGCCTCCCTCCAGCTCCATGCCACCCAGACAGGCACCTTCTTCCGGTCCTGAGCTGAGACAAGGCGACCAGAGCCTGTCACCGGCCCCAGCTTAGACAGGAACGTCCTCACCGCAGACAGTCTCTGTCTGGCCTCCTGGGTCTGGTTCGCAACAGTGGGGTGAGCAGCTGGTCACCGCTCTTGGTGCAAACGCCCTCCATCCATCAGAGCACCTGGCAAAATATCCTTTTCCTGTCTAATTAATCCCCACACCTTCATCTTTTCTTCAAGGGACACTCTCATCCCCACCTTGCAGAACAACCTTTTAATCATCTTGCTGGGTTCCCAGGAGCAGGGAATGGGGTCCTGCAGATCTGCGCTCTGCAGCTGCAGAGGAGACGGAGGAAGAGGAAGTCTTTGTTGACGACAAGAGGGGAATAATGAAGCTGAACACATAGTCAACTAGGTTTCTCTGGAGAAAACGGTCCTGGCCATCTCGGTTTCTATTGAAACGAGATGCAAGAAGCAAGAGGGGATAAACCATCTGCTATTTGAAGAGACAACGTTGGGCAGGGAGCCTTCCAGGAGCTGGGGGACAGCTGTGAAGGAGTGCTTGTTCTGGGCGCCACTGGATTAATTAAATGTTATCGCTAACTGCAGACAAAGCTGCAGAGGCTGGTGTGGGGGCAACAGGGGCGTGGCTGTTGGCAACGGGATCCCAAGGATTCCAAAGGCTGGACTCCCACGTGCGACGGAGGGCCAAGCTCCAGCAGACAGAGGCAGAGCCTCAGGTTTCAGGACCAGACCTGGAGCCCATACGCAGCCAGGAGACATGGCTGGAGAGCTCTCAAGGGAGATGGAGGTTCCCCAGCACTGCCTCCTGCTGTGAAACACCAGTGAGGGAGGGCGGCCAACCACAGCAGTGAAGGACTTGCCCCACAGGAGATGAACTCGTGATGCTAAGCTGGTGGGGCCACAGGCAGGGGGTGGACGTGGATGAACAAGCATGCAGAGCCCCACTGGCTCTGACAAGCTGCGCCTGGCCCTATGCTGGTGACTTCCCAGCTGGTTCCCAGTCCTTTGCCAGGGCAGCGATTACTCCAGGCTCCAAGTCACCAGCTCCTGGAAAGGCACCCGGGCACCCCTCAGCTGCGGCTCTTCTGCTCTGTCGAGCTGCTTTCCAGAGGTTATATAAATCCTGTGTTTGGAGGAGGAGGTGCTTCCCAGGCCTGTCACTGAGGATGTTCAGGAATGAGGGTGCTAGGCAAGCTGCCGTTGGGGGTCCAGCATAGGGCAGGGCTGCACCAGCTGCCAGCAGGTCTCTCCAGCCGAGAGAGAGGCCTCTGTGCTACTCCAGGCCCTGGCCTCACCATCCTGGGGGAATCGGCCTCGCCTTGCCCACGTTGCTCCAGTCCCTGCCGCTCCACAGGTCCTTCGTGAAATGCAGGAAGCCATTGGTCACCCTCCCAGATGCTGGTCGCTGCCGTGGTGTGCCTCGCCGACACCTTCTGCCTCCCTCTTCCCACGTCCTCCACCTCCTACCCAGCAATTTACACTCAAATCCGCAGCAGCTTCTGCTGGCGTGAACATTTGGGCTGATGACAAGCGCATTTATTCCCATCGTGAGCTCTGGACAGCTCTGCCCTGAGCAGTCTGGCTGCCCTCCAGCCCGACCCTTTGCCAGCAGACTGTGGCACTTTCCCACGTGGAGCCTTGCTGTCTGGAGAGCCTTGACCCCCGGGAGACCCCGCCTAGCTGGCTCCCGGCTGTGGGGGAGGAGAGGAGGGGGGCGTCGGGGACAGCTTGAGAGGCACAGCCAGCAGCCAGCAGACCCGCTCATAGAGCTGCCGGCTTGTGAGTCTTTCGTGCCAAGAGGACAGCCTCCCACTGGCACCCAGGCCCATCCTTACTGTTTGGTTCATAAGACAGCAGCAAGTGGGCAGGCTTGGAGTCAGAGAACAGAGGGGAAGGAAACGTCATGGGAAGCAACCTATTTTTGAAAACTGTGAGCTGACGCCAAGAGATCAGGTTCTGTGTGTCTTGGCTGACAGGCTTGTTTGAACACACACACATACGTGCACACACACACGCAGAGTGCATGCTGTCTGGTTGGCCCTGGCTCTCGTTTGAACACATACACACATACACACACATGCGCAGAGTGCATGCTGCCCGCTCAGCCTTAGCCGTCTTGTTTGAACACACACACACACACACACGCAGCGTGCATGCTCTCTGCTTGGGGTTGGCTTTGTTCCATGGCGCCCGCTTCCAGGACCTCCGTTCTGCCCACTGCAGACCGGTCAGCAGGAACTTGGTGCTGACACAAGACAACGCTGCCTCAGGAGGCCCCTCAGTCCTGGAGCCTCAGTAACGCCTGGAGGATCCCCTCAGGCCGCGGGGGAGGCCGCTGTGTGGCTGGCACGTGGGCGAGCTGGGAGGCCCTCCACTCCGTGTCCAGAGCAGCTGGTGGGCCTGGGCCCAGAGAGATGGGCTGCCCACGGTTGAGTGCCTCCAGGGCAGGGACCACAGCCCAAACATCTCTAGGCTGGCTTCCCCACCCCCTCCTCAGGCGCTGGAAGGGGCACGACCAGCACCACTCAGGCCCAGACAACTGGTGCAGGCTGTGTGCCCTCCTGAAAGAGGAGCAGCGTGCCCATGGCAGGTGTGGTGTGGCCCTCAGGCACCAAGACCAGCCACCCTGACTGGAGGTGTGGGAAGTGCTCCCGCAGGCCATGCCATCAGCTCGGCCCTGTCGCCCAGGCATCTGCTCCTGCGGGAGACCCTGCCTCACACCACGTTCTCCCCACCCCCAGAGGGGCTGCCCCTGTGGGCTGAGCTGCCCCCGCCACTTCCCAGACACCAGAGCCTCTGAGATGGTGTGGGAAGGGCCAGGTCCCAGCTCTGGGCTCAGTGGACATGGGGCAGGAGCCCTGTGGGCCAGCCATACTCCTAGACCCCTTTCTGCCAGGCTCCTGGACCTGCAGGTGGCCAGTGGGCAAGGACATGAGCCACCCTGGCCCAAGGACCTCAGTATCACCCCAGATGTCTCACAAGGAGCCCCTAGGAACAGGAAGAGTTGACAGTCCCTGCACATTTGTGACACTGAGTGAACAAAACAAAACGTAAAATTATACACGTACTATCACCTCATATCGAATAAACACAGAAAAAATGTCTGAAAGAAAATTCACCAAAACCAACAGTGCTTATATGTGGACGCTGGGATTAAAGGAAATCATTTTCTCCTTTGTACTTCCTTTCTTTTTCGATGGGTATATAGCCTACAACTGGCATTTTGTAACCAGGAAAACAGGTTTTTAAGAAAGAAAAAAGCACCAGGGACTGGCCTCTGACGGCCCCAGGATGCATGAGGCCGATAACGGGCTTCCCCAACTTGGTCCCTCTCAAGGATGGGCCCAAACCCTGAGCCACCTCCTGTGACCCCGGCCCGAATGCCCTCACCTGCAGCAACTCCAGATCGGATGAGTCCTCCTGCCCAGGGACCATCTCAGTTAGCATCTCAGACATGACTTTTGTGTTTCCTCGAACAACATCCAGTTCACTCCGCAGCCTGGCAATCTGTGGGGCCGGGAAACGGTGGGGGAGCAGGGGGTGGTCAGCGAGCTGGACATGGCCTCTCTCATCTGCCTGTGTGGGGGTGCCAGCAGCTGGGGTCCCCGGGGGCAGCACCTGGATGGGGCAAGGGAGCCAAGCAGGGCCTGCAGGGGACACGAGCCTCTCAGGCCCGTTTCTGTTCCTTCACATGCTAGTGAACGTGGCACCCAAGGTCTCTGCAGGGCTGGGGTCCTTGTCCAGGAACCTCACAGCTGCAGACTCTGGCCAGGGAATCAAGGTCTAACCACAGCAGCCAGCATGAGCCACGCCTTCCCCACCAGCCCCCACCCAGGGAGGGGGCAGATCCCAGCTGCCAGCTCCCCAGCACAGACAGCCGGTCAGGAGAGGGTCTAGGTGGCCATCCACCTGCAAATGTATCCACCTTCCCTTTTCCCAGGGCAGGGAGGCCATGTGCTGGCCATGGTCGGGTCCCTGCCACCTCTGCCTCCACAGCGGGCAGCCTCCTCACTGGGTAGATCTGAGCCTCTGCAGGCCACACAGGATCATGACTGTTCACAGCTCAGCTCCTGCCGGATTCCTGCCCACCCTGCCCTGGCCATGTGCTTCCACTCCCATCCCCCCTACCCCCTCCCACTTCCCCACCCCTGCCTCCAGCTCCATCCAGGGAGGCCTGGTCTGTTTCCTGGGAGGGGACCACAGACAGCTGGCAGGTCACCCGTGGCCCCACGTGAGCAAAATACCTGCTCAGAATTGGCAGTGATGGGGCCCGCGGCGCTCAGAGCCGGGGCCTGCGGGGCTGAGTAGGAGCCACTGCTCGTCCTCGGCTGCGACTGGGACTTGGGCGTGGTCGTGGCGGGGTCTACCTCCGGGACGCTCTGGCAGGGCAACCACAAAGCCTTCTGTCAACCCAAGTCACCCATGCGGCTGGCCTGGCACCAACCCCCAACACTGCCCCCACCCTGGGACTGCATGTCAGCCTGACCCCTTTGCCCCCAATCTCTCCTTCCCCCACTAACCTCTCAGGCACCCCACGTAACCCAGAGAGGCAGACCCCGCAGCCTGAGGGCTCTGGCTGCCCTCCCTCTGTCAGGACCACCACGGGGTCTGAGCAGAGGGCCCGCTGCTATGGAGGGGCCCCTCAGGAGCCCTTACATGGTACCAGAAGATGACTTTTTGGCCTTTGCAAGTAGACTAATGTAAACAGTAATCATGCAATTTACCGACTGTCCTCTGTAATCATATGAACAATACCGTTCTGTTATTACTCGAAAAATAAAACACATCTGTGTACCCCACAAAGCACAGCCAGGGGCCTGGTGGATCCACACGAGAAACGCTGGAAAGTCCAGGTCCCCATGCTCCCTCTGAGCCCCTGATGGCCTCTTAACCTGGCCTGAAAAGCCTGAAAGCTCTTATTTGCCCTGTGACCAGTGAGGCCATCAGCTCCTCACCACCAGCAATGTGGAAGTGGAGCCAGAGGGGCTCGGGCCCCCAAGGAGATGCAGTCCCGACACCGGACACCCTGCTTGGAGAGCAGGCACCTGACCCTCCCAGGATGGAGCAGCCACCTCCTGACAGCATCCTCACTGAGGTCCCTGGGGTCACAGCCCTCATGATGGGGTGAAAACTGGGGGACACTGCTGCCATTGAGCCCCCACAGCCAGCTGTCTCCCTCTGGCGCCACTTTATTGTCAACAAGAGATGCCCTGGAGCTCTAAAGAAGCTGCTGACAAGCTGAACAACCCAGAGAGTATCTGCAATGGGCTCCTGGGAGGCTCACCCGCTGTGGTGTGTGGATGGGGGACAGTGCATCCAGGTCGGCCATGGGGAACTCCACACCCTTCCTCTTCAGCTCCTCATAGGCGTGCACAACCCCCGTGAGGTCAGGGCTGCTCCGGAAGGCATCGGCCCACGCCTGGAGGGGAGGACGGACCTGTTAGTGGTACCGGACACTCAGGGCTGCAGCCCAGCCACCCTGCTCCTACTGCCAGCACTGCCAGGCTAAATGCAGATGGAAACAAAGCACAAAACCAAGTCCAGCATGGGGCGCCTCTTAGAGCAGAGACAAGAAATCACTCCCCCCACCAACCGAGTCCTGGGGCTGAGCCCAGGACCTGACCACGACCAGCTACAAGCCATGGGGGACAGGAGTGTGGCCTCCTCACTCTGCACAGGGAGGTCCAGGCTGACCCCCGGCTTCCTCAGTAGGTCAGGGAGCCCAGAGCAGGCTGTCCACCACCCGTCTGACGGGCAGGTGCCTGCAGCCAGGGCAGGAAGGCAGGAGCTGCCCACAGCGTCGGGGGACGTTTGCCCTCACGGGACAGTCCACAGGGAGGCTGAGCCACCAGGTTCTGTTAGATCAGACACAACCCAGAGAGGAAAGGACACACACTTCAATAGACTGCCACTCATCACTGGTTCATGGAACTGTTAATTTTTTTTTTTAATTCTGTTCTTCAGAAGTTACAGAATATATCAAAAAAAGAAGTACCTCCAGAGGACACCCCCAAGAAACAGGCCCAGAGGAGGAGGCAGAGCTGCTCCGTTGCCAACTCTGTCACTGGCACAGGGCACAGCTGCCTCCCTGACTCCAGAAGGATTCCAGCCAACCCAAGGTCAGAGACCTGTCCCTCAACAGCTGACCACCAGAAGCCGCGAGGTCAGTTTCCAAAGAGACTCGCTCAACTTCGGCTACTACGTCTCACGAACCACAGACCCTGCCAAGAGCCCGGCCTCTGAGGTCTGCTTGTCCTGTCTGCACCTGCAGGGACTTCACGCCCACGTCAGGACGGCCCGCAGTGGCCACACTGCAGTGTGGCCTGGACGCTGGTGGGCGGCAGGGCCACAGAGGCAGCACCGGCAGGAGAGCAGGAGCACCTGGAGCCCCTGCCTCTACCAACTGCCCCGGTTGCACCACCTGATTCAAACCCAGCTCAGTCCTGCGACTCCACCTTCAAAACGGGCCAGCTTTTGGTCTCAGACCTAAACTTTAGGATCTCAAAACATCCCACAGCCTCAATGGAGGTTGGGGAGAAACATGGGTGCAGTGGCTACTTCCGGCACGGCCTCCGCTGTTACTTCTGCAGGTGGGCTCCCCCCACAGAAGTGATGTTGAAGACCTCGACTGTCCCTTCCAGTCGGTGACACTCCTCAGGGCACCTGCCCAACAGCCATCAACAGGCCCCTGAAGGCACTGGAAGGCAATGTGTGCCCAGCTGCTGGGTCAGGTCCTCTCTCCACAGAGCCTGGCCAGGCCTAGGGTGGGGCTGGGCTGCTCTCTGGGGAGACATGGGCCTTGGGAGATGGCCACGAGCCAGCGGGACCAGGAAGGAAGGCTGAGGACCCCATTCATTCTCCGTCTGCCCACCTGCTCTCCTCCATGCGGGGTGGCTGTGAGCACAGGACAAAGTTGTTCAGGGGGAACTGAGTCTGGAGGGGATCAGACTTCCCAAACAAGCCACTAGGGCCACCTGCAAGTGCCCACACCTAAGGCCCAGCCTAGGGCTGAGCAGGTCACCCAACCAGCAGGGGTTTTCCAGAACATGATGGGGGTCTCAGACTGGCAGTAGGGAGGCAGAGACCAGGCACCTTTACAGAGGAGGTGGGAGAGGCCCAGGGCCACCGACCCACCTGGATGAGAGCAAGCACCTTGTCCTGCACAATGGTGGGGGGGCTGTTCTTGGGAGAGATGACCTTGACCAGGACGCTGTCAATGAAGTCCCGGTTGGCCACGAGCACGTGGAAGCGGTGGCCGCAGTTCTTCACACACGTCTCCAGCACCTGATGCAGGCAGGAAGAGAGATCACCACTGGGACTGAGGGGCAGCAGACAGCCACCTCCTGCCTGGACTGTCCTGCCAACCGGTTCCTCCAGAGGCAAACTCAAGGCACAGGTGCCCCTTGCTGGCCAGGGTCCCCGGGCTGCACAGCAGTCAGAAGGCACCAGCTCTTGCACAAGAAGGATGCTGGGGTTTCAATGGGGTCAATGACTGAGCGTTCCCAGAAATGAGCCTCTGAGTGGACAGCAATGGCCGGTGGACACAGGCCCTCCTGGGAGAAGGCCACCGGGACGGCCTGCAGCCTCCTCTGAGCTCCCATCTCCGCCTGCCCTGAGGCATGGGCCACCCTCCTCCAAGATCAGCGAGCTCCTCAGATGACAGGCAACCTCTGCCAGGGTCTTGTCCCCTCATCTGGTCCTTAAAGTGCCCTGGACAGAGGCAGTGGGGACCCAGAACCTAGCAGAGCAGGAACTGCAGAAGGAAGGGGCCCTGGCTGGCACAGCCCACTGCAGGCCGCTCTGCCAAAGAAGTGAACCCCTCCCCCATGGCCTGAGGGCCCGAATCACATGGGAACTTTCCAGAATGCGGCCAAGGCCCACGAGCAGGCAAAAAAAAAAAAAATTCAGCTAAATAAAATCTGATAAGGTGTTAATATACAAAAGTATATAAGGAATTCACGCCACTCAACAGCAAAAAAACCAAACCATCCTATTTAAAAATGGGCAAAGGACTTAAGTATTTCTCCAAAGAAGCATACAGATGACCAACAGGCACCTGAAAAGAAGCTCCACATCACTGCTCATTAGGAAAATGCGACGCAGAACCACAACGATGGAGAAGAAAATGACAACCCGCTCCAGTATTCCTGCCTGGGACGTGCCATGGACAGAGGAGCCTGGAGGGCCACAGTCCATGGGGTTGCAGAGTCAGACATGACTTAGTGACTGAACAACAAATACACAGACAGATGGTGATCTGAGGAGATATCTCTTCATGAAAAGGTGGCATAAAATGGAGAGTGAAGAGATGGAGCAAGATGGAACGTAGAGTTTTGTAAGAAACTTGTGTATAGAATAAAAGCTGCAAATATTCAATAATAAAGTCCATGGCTAAAGGGGAAAAACACACAATGAGCTATCACCTCACACCTCATCTGTTGCCTAATTAAAATATATATTTATTTATTTGACTGCACCGGGCCTTCGTTGTGGCACGAGGGATCTAGTTCCTCGACCAGGGATCGAACCCGGGGCCACCTGCACTGGGAGCGTGGAGTCTTAACCACTGGACCACCAGCGAAGTCCCTATCTAATTTTTCAGGTTGTGAGTTAATTAAGTGGTTCTTAACATTGCATTTTTGTTCTTGTTTGTTTTATTTGAAAAGAGTTTAAGAAAAATCTAAATTCTATTGAAACATCTGAGGAATGTTGAGGACAAAAGAGGTACGTGTTGGTGAGGGTGTGGAGAGAAGGGAACCCTTGTGCACTGCTAGTGGGAATGTAAACTGGCGCCACCACTACAGGGAGCAGACAGGAGGTTCCTAGGAAACTAAAAACAGAGCTACCGAAATCAGCAATCCCTCTCCTGGGTGGACATCCAAAGGAAATGCTTTCAGGTTATCTGAGAGACACACGCACCCCGACGCTCACAGCTGCCTTGCTCACAACAGCCAAGACATGGAGACAACCTAAGTGTCCACTGATGGGTGAATGCACGAAGAAGATCAAACAGGATACAGACACACACACACACAGGGAGATTATTCAGCCATAAACAGAAGGGAATCCTGCCCTTTGCAACAACAGGGATGATTCTCAAGGGTATCAGGCTAAGTGAAATAAATCAGACACAAATAATGTACAATATGACTTACAGGTGGAATCTAAAAACTCCAAACTCAGAGACAGAGAGTTAGGACAGTGGATGCCAGGGGCGGGGGGTGGAGGAGATGGGGTAAGGCTGGTGAAGGGAACATCTCAGTGGTAAGGTGGGTGAGTCCTCGGGTCCATAGAACATGGTGACTATAACAGTACTGCGGTGCACACTCGGAAGCTATTTATGTATTTATTTTGGCTGCTCTGGGTCTCTGTTGCTCTTTCTAGTTGCAGGGAGCAGGCTTCTCTTGCTGCAGAGCACAGGTTCTTGGTGCTCAGGCTTCAGCAGTTGCGGCTCATAGGCTCAGGAGTGGTGGTGCACAGGCTTAGCTGCCCCGTGGCATGTGGGATCTTCCAGGACCGGGGATCGAACCCATGTTCCCTGCATTGCTGCTGCTGCTGCTAAGGCGCTTCAGTCATGTCCGACTGTGCGACCCCATAGACAGCAGCCCACCAGGCTCCCCCGTCCCTGGGATTCTCCAGGCAAGAACACTGGAGTAGGTTGCCATTTCCTTCTCCAATGCATGAAAGTGAAAAGTGAAAGTGAAGTTGCTCAGTCGTGTCCGACTCTTCGAGACCCCATGGACTGCAACCTACCAGGCTCCTCTGTCCATGAGATTTTCCAGGCAAGAGTACTGGAGTGGGTTGCCATTGCCTTCTCCGGTTCCCTGCATTGGCAGGCAGGTTTTTAACCACATTTGAAAAAATGTTAGGTTTCAAGACAGAGATAACACCGGAAGCCATCCCTTTTAATTTTCTGACATCTTGTGTGCATGGCTAAGTTGCTTCAGTGGTGTCTGACTCATTGCGACCCTAGGGACTATAGCCCACCAGGCTCCTCTGTGCTTGGGATTCTCCAGGCAAGAATACTGGAGTGGGTTGCCTTTTCCTTCTCCAGGGGATCTTCCTGATCCAGGAATCAAACCTGTGTCTCTCATGTCTCGTGCACTGGCAGTGGGGTTCTTTACCACTAGTGCCACCTGGGTAGCCCTCTGACATCTCAAGGACAGGCAAAAATCTGGTCTGTTCTTTCCTGAAAGGAGTCATTTGCTGATTTTCCCAAGACCCTCTGCAGCGATGTTCAGTTTTCAACCCTTAATCCAGTCGGCACCTCACTAGCTGTGACATCTGGGCAAACCTTGGGCCTCTCTGAGCCTGTTTCTTCATCCTTAAAAGCGGATGAGGAAACCTACTTGGGAAGGTTTCTGGAAGCAAGTGTATAACATCTGGGCAGGTGCTCAGGGGAGTCGGCACTCTCACAGGGAGGGAGCTGACCCCAGAGGAGCAGCTGGCCTCAGTGTCCCATGGCAGACTAGTGAACAACAGGGACCCATGCCCAGGCCTGGGGCTTCTCTGCTGGGGGCTTCTACTGGACAGCACTGTCCACGCCTCGTCCCTTCTAGCACGTTGTCAGACTCACGCTCACGCATCTCAGAGGGCAAGACACTGGGGCAGCAGCAGGAGGCACTGCTGTCTGGGCCAAGGCTCCTGGCCATGCTCCCACCCTGGGAGAGGGACAGGGGCACTCACAGTTAGCGCCAGCATCACCTCCCGGTAGTTCCGGTTCCCGTTGAGCCGCTTCTTCAGGGCCCGAATGGCGTCCTTTGGCCTGGAGAAGAGACAAGTGCAGACCCTGCCAACCCTGCCTGAGCACCACCCTGCAGAGTCAGGGCCATAGTGTCAACAGCATTTACATGACTTTATTTGCCACTGCCCATTTGTAAACGAGAAAGACTGCAGACAAATGAAATGCCCATCAGCGTGAATCAGGTTAAATTAAACCATGCTTCTCTACACAACGGAGTACCATGCAGCTGCACTGAAGAACACAGAAGCTCCTTACACCGATCCAAAGATAAGGACCAGCATCGTTTGCAGAGCCGGGCAGAGGGGACGCTGCCACATGAGCTCGGAAGGACAAGGAGCACCCGGCACACATGTCCGACATCCACAGGGAGGGGACCCTGGAGGGATCTGCCCCTGGGAAGGGCATGGGGCTGAGGAGCAGGGACTGGTCCTAGGGTCACATGCAGGCTCCAGCCCCCTCGAATTCTGCATCACGTGCAAGCATGGTCTTCCCAGAAGAATGACCAGCCGGCTGGCACATGGGCTCAAGAAGGGAACCTGGCCAAGTCCCTGTACAGGCCTGGATGTCCAGCCTCTGGCTCCGGGAGCACCTTTCTCCCTGAGAAAACTGAAGTAAGACTGCTCAAAATTTCAGAAGTTGTGGGTTTGAGGCTCCAGATCTGACCAGGCTTCCTGGGGCAGAACTGCAGGGCCTCCAGCTGACACGGCTGCATCACATGCTGACCATCCAGGACACACTCTTCCTGACACCTCGGACATGGCCGGGAGGTGGGTCCCCAGCCTGCCCAGGAGGGCATGTACTGGGTGCAGCCCTGTGTCTAACACATTGTGTCATTTACTCTCAGCCAGGATTCAGCAAAGCCGTGGTGCCAGGAGTGACCTGGGCATGAAATTCCCACCCCCAGCACAACATCACCTTCTCTCAGGAGCCCCTGCCCTCTGCTGTCAGAACTGGGCTCCCACCTGCAGGTCAGCATAATCTAGGTCTAACTGGGGCCCTCCTGTCTTGATAGTTCAGAAATATTTGTTACCTACTTGCCAAACAAAACTGTCCTTTTAAAGTGCGTGAGAAAGCTGGGGGAGGGGAGGGAGCAGCTCTGCCAATTAGCCCAGTTAGACAGAAAGCAGAGGCTTCCAGAAGGAACAACACATGCCAGCCTGGAATCAAGCTGCCCACAGGAGTCCTCTGCTCCTGGGGAGGGGCCCTGTTGGAGGTGTGTGTGGGTTCTGTGTGTGCTCTTGTGTGCAGTGTGTGCACACAGTGTGTGTGCCCTGTGTGTATCCTTGTGTGTGTGTGCTGTGTGTGCCCTGTGTGTGCTCCTGTGTGTATGTGTTCCTGTGTACAGTGTATGTGTATGTGTGTAGTGTGCACACACTGAGTGTGCGGTGTGTGCTCTTGTGTGTGTGTGCCCTGTGTGGTGTGCTCTTGTGTGTGCTGTGTGTTTGTGCTCTTGTGTGTATTGTGTGTGCATGTGTGGTCTTGTGTGTGTGTGTGTACAGTGTGTGTGTGTGTGCTCTTGTGTGTGTACAGTTTGTGTATGTGTGGTGTGTGCTCTTGTGTGTGTGTTGTGTGTGCGCTGTGTGCTCTTGTGTATGTGCAATGTGTGCCCTGTGTGT
>NW_024070192.1:27692825-27748194 GCF_014754425.2 Oryx dammah
TTATTGTGTCTGTGTGCTGTGTCTGTGTGTGGCTGCAGCAGCACTGCCCTGGGGAGAGGCCCTGCTGGAGGTGTGTGCAATGTGGCAGCAGTCCCTACAAGGGGTGCTGATTTCTGCAAAAAGAGACTTGACACGCTCTTGCTTTTGAGGACTCTGTGGACAGACCTGAGCTGGTGGAGCTCCATGGCCACAGGCTAGGAGCGTGATTGATTTCTCCTGCCTCAAAGGCTCCATCAAGTAGTCTCATCCCTTCCCCTTGAACTTCCACGGAGCACTAAACGGGCAGAGCCACCCAGGGCTGCGCTCACTTGTGGCTCAGGGAGCACAGCACACAGGCTCCCAATGGGGGATGCATGGAGGGAAATCAGAGATGATGTAGCTCCGAACTTAGAAAGAAGATGCTGCCTGAGAGGGAGCACAAAGGCAAGTATTATTTACCCTTCTCCCAGGGAGAAGCCTGGAGATAGGATCCAAGTCCTGTCGGGGGCCCCACACAGCTCCCTGCAGCAGCAGATCAGCCATGAGCCAGGAGCAGGGGAGCGGGGACTCAGAGGCTGAGAGCAGGAAGGGGATACCACACCTGGCAGCTTCTGGGGGAGAGATCGGGGCCACAGGAGCTGGCCTCCCCAGAGTCTCCACAGACCCCAAACTCCTCTAGTCATCCTGAAGCCATCTGGTCCTTCGGCACCAGGACTGCCACTTCTAAGCTGTTTCCTCCCTGTCTCCCAGGAGGACGAGGCTGCACTCCCTTCATACTCTGGACGCCCCCACTCCCTTCCTGCCACCCCTCCTAGCTGTTCCCTTGCTCCACTGGAGTTATTGGGCTCCTCCAGAGTAGAGGCTGGGCACAAGGATTCTGTGAGCTGGGGAAGGTTCGAGATGGTCATAAAAAAGACCATGATCCTCACTAGAGCCACCATGAGACTCTCCCGGGAGCATTCATCAAACCCAGGTGCCTGCACCTGACTAGTAGTCCAGGGAGGCCTGGGAAACAGGATCTAAGACATCCAGTTGGGGGTTATTATTCTGCCAGGCACTGCTGCTTAGTGACCAAGGGCCCAGGGCACCAGAGGTGGCCACACAAGGCCCCAGGCTGGAGGTTACCTTAGGCTAGGCACCAGGGCAAGCCCAGCAAGGGACCTGTGGAAGAGCATGTCAAACCTGTGCCCACCAGGACCCCAACCTTCCAGGTGAGCTCTGAATAAATGAAGGAAGCATACCCAGAGTTTCCGGGCTGGAACCGGTCAGCAGGGCTTGCGTCCTGCATCTGCCCTTCTGAACTGTGCTAACCTTGGGTGAGGGCCAACCAGGGCAAGCTTCAGCTTCCTCAACACTCAAAGGGGCTGGGCCCTGTCACACAGGCTGGCAGAACCAGGGCCAGATACAGCGTGGGGGCCCAGGGCAGGGGCAGCCCCTCGCCCCCGTTGCCTCCCGGCCTCCTTGGTGACTGTGCAGAAGTGATCATTGCCCTCTCCTCCCCAGCTCAGCTCCGCACAGTCGAGTCACCAGCTGACCAGGGTGTCTTGTTCACGGCCTGCCTCCCTGCTCTGGAATGTCAGTGCCGAGCAAGGGAGTCTGTTTGTCCCCTGGGGCTGAGTATGAGATGGTCACTCAGGAAATATTTGTTGAGTGAAATCAGGAGGCTGGTCCCCAGCCTCCACATAGCAAGGCCAGTAAGGACAGAGCTCAGGGCAAGGCCGGAGCTGCCCAGGTCTGGGGGTGGTTTATGAGGGTGCTACTAGCATAAATTCCATTTTTATGGTGCAGATAGAGAGTCAAAGACCAACAAATTTGGAAGAAGTGCATGCAGAATGCAGCTGTGATGATGATGCAGAAGAGGATGTAAACACAGTAGCAGCACAGACCAGGCGTTACAGGGGTGGGGGGTCCTGGGCCTCGCAAGTCGTCCCTGCTCCACCGCCCACTACACACCCTGAGGGCTCTCTCCTTCATGGGGCTCCATCCAGTCCAGCAAAGCAGGGCAGAGAGCCCAGGGCTGCAGAGGGTTGGGGGAGGGAGGATCGGCTGCAGAGGACTCAGTAACCAGGCAACTTCATTTTCACTTGTGATTAAAAGCAGGTTATTAAAGAGGGGGTCACTGCTCTGACTCCAGCAGCCACTGCTCTGACTCCAGCAGCGCCTTCGGGGGCACCGGCAGGAGGGCGGAGCATCCGAGCATTGCCAGGTCGGACACCATGGTCGACGGGCCACCTGCCCCAGGGGCAGAGGGGACACGCACCCTTCCTCCGTCTCATTGATGATGTCGCAGATCTCCATGTTCAATGTCCAGTCCTCACTCTGCAGGGAGCCATCTGTTGCCTTTTCTGCAAATTCAGAAAGAAAGCTGCTTTACATTTCTCCTGGAATAAGGGGCCTGGCAGGAAAGAGTGGGGACCGGATGCACCCCACTGCCCCCCCACAAGCAGATGGGCTGAGCTGACAGCAGCTCTAATGCTGTTCCTGAGAGAACACCTGGGACAGGGGGTCAAGGGGTGACCCCCAATACTGTCCTTCAGTCACTAAACTCCCAGGAGTTGGAATACTTAGAACAAAACGCAGGGGGAGGGCTTCACGATGTCCGTGTGTGGGTGCTAAGTCATTTCAGTAATCTCCGACCCTCTGCGATTCCATGGACTATAGCCTGCCAGGCGCCCCTGTCCGTGGGATTCTCCAGGCAAGAACACTAGAGTGGGTTGCCATGCCCTCTTCCAGGGGATCTTCCCGATCCAGGGATCAAACCCTCATCTCTTACATCACCTGAATTGGCAGGTGGATTCTACACCACTTGGGAAGCCCTCATAATATTGTATGTGGCAATAATTTCATTCATGGATATGACACCAAAAGCACAGGCAACAGAAGAAAAAACAGACAAACTGGACTGCATAAAAACGTAAACATTTCTGGGCATTAAAGGGCACAATCAACAGAGTAAAAACAGAGTAACCTATGTTCAGAATGTTAGAA
The DNA here is from genome assembly GCF_014754425.2 of Oryx dammah. Classification (NCBI taxonomy): domain Eukaryota; kingdom Metazoa; phylum Chordata; class Mammalia; order Artiodactyla; family Bovidae; genus Oryx; species Oryx dammah. The sequence goes on from NW_024070192.1 coordinate 27,695,793, forward strand.
AATATCTGCAAAGCTGATAAGGAGTTAATATTTTTTAGGATAAACAAAGAACTCTTACAACTCAAACACAACAAAAACCCCAATTTAAAAATGGGCAAAGGCTCTCAGTCCCATCACTTCATGACAAATAGAAGGGGGAAAAGTGGAAGCAGTGACAGATTTTATTTTCTTAGGCTCCAAAATCATTGGGAATGGTGACTGCAGCCATGAAATTAAAAGATGCTTGCTCCTTGCAAGGAAAGCTATGACAAACCTAGACAATGTCTTAAAAAGCAGAGACATCACTTTGGTCTGTACAGTAAAAGCTATGGTTTTCCTGCTAGTCATGTATGAATGTGAGAGTTGGACCATAAAGAAGGCTGACGGCTGAAGAAGTGATGCTTTTGAACTGTGGTGTTGGAGAAGACTCCTTAGAGTCCCTTGGACAGCAAGGAGATCAAACCAGTCTATCCTAAAGGAAATCAGTCCTGAATATTCATTGGAAGGACCGATGCTGAAGCTCCAGTACTTTGGCCACCTGATGCGAAGAGCTGACTCACTGGAAAAGACTCTGATGCTGGGAAAGATTGAAGGCAAAAGGAGAAGAGGGCAGCAGACAATGAGGTGGTTGGATGGCATCACCGACTCAGTGGACATTAATTTGAGCACACTCTGGGAGATAGCAAACGACAGAGAAGCCTGGTGGGCTGCAGTTCATGGGGTTGCAAGAATCGGACACAACTTAGTGACTGGACAACAACAACAAAAGGACCTGAACAGACATTTCTCAAAACAATAAAATAAAACAAAAACCTATATACGGGGACTTCCCTGGTGTTCCAGAGGTTAAGAATCTGCCTTGCAATTTAAGGGATGCAGGCTGAATCCCTGGTCCAGGAACTAAGATCCCACATGCCTCGGAGCAACTAAGCCCACATGCCACAACAAAAGATTCCGAATGTCATGACTGAGCCCCGCCACAGCAAGTTAATTAATTCATTTTTAAAAAAGATATACAAGTGGCCAACATGTCCCTAAAAAAAAAAAATGTATCACTAATCATTGCTGCTGCTGCTGCTGCTAAGTTGCTTCAGTTGTGCCCGACTCTGTGCAAATCGAACCCACAATGATATATCACTTCACACTCTCTAGGATGGAACATAAGCAATGCTGGTGAGAATGTGGAGAGACTGGAACCCTTGTGCACTGTTGGTGTGGATGGAAAATGACGAGCTGTCCCTGTGGGAAACGTGGCAGGTTCTCAGAAAACTGAAAACAGAACTACCGTATGATCCATCCTGAGAAGGACCGCTGTTGATGAAGTGTGAGCTCTGGGCTGCATGTGCAGAACAAGCGTGCCACTTCAGGTCCACACCCGGCGGAGCTGACAGCAGGACCTCAAAGAGATATGTCCGCACTTATGTTCACAACAGCTTTATTCCTAACAGCCAGGGAGTGACCCAGGTGTCCAGACACAGATGATAGCCAAACAGAATGTGCAGATTCACACAGAGGAATACTACTTAGCCTTAAAAAGGAAGGAAATTCTGACACCGGCTCCAAGATAAGTGGACCTCCAGGGCATTATGCTGAGTGAAGTAAGCCAGACACAAAAAGACAAATACTGCAGGATTCCCCTTATGGGAGGTTCCTAAAGCAATCAAATTCATAGAGAGAAAGTAGAATGGTGGGTGCCAGGGGCTAGGGGAGGGAGTGGGGAGTTAGTACTGAACTGGGGACAGAGTTGATGATAAAGGTTCAGAGAGTGGGGTGCACGACCACATGAATGCGTTCAATACTTAAGAGCGGTTAGAATGGCACATTTTGTTATACCTATTTTAATACGTTTTTAAAAATCCTAAGGCAGGCAGTATTCTCTCCCATATTTAGAGGAAGCGAGGATCAGAGAGGTTGGGACGCTGGCCAGGATCACACAGCTGAATAGGCCCTGACATCTGGTCTTGGGTCTGTCTAATGCCTGGGCACTTGCTGATGTGGCCCCAGCTGTCAGCACCGTGAGTCTGGACACGACGCTGCCCTGTCCAAACTGTTTAGTTCTCCAGAGAGACAGTCAAGACAGTCACCGGCCTCTTTAACTAACAAAAACTTCATACAACATGCACGTCCACTGACAGTGTGAACCCCATGACCTCTCTGCACACTGGAAGTGGCTGGTTCCACTGGACGCAGCTGCAGGGAAGGCACGCTTGTTCTGCACATGCAGCCCAGAGCTCACACTTCATCAACAGCGGTCCTTCTCAGTGGTCACCACACTCCAGGAACCCGGCCGCGGCTCCGGACATCAGTGCGCCAGCCCGTGCTCTGTGTGGATGACCCTCACTGCTTCAATCTTTACCAAAAAGCAAGTATCCTCAGCCTCTTCACCCTCTTTACTCGTCACCCTTGACACCCAAAGACTCTCCACCCCACAAAAGGAGCAAGCCCACCTAGGGGCAAGAGTGGCTGGATGAGCCCCTGTGTGCGGGGCGCTGGGTGGGGGTCAGGGGCCCTTCACTAGGGCCCATGGTGTCACCTGGCTGCAGCAGAGGCAGCATTTGATGAAAGCCCCTCCTCTGGGGGGCTTTCCCCAGTGGCTCAGCAGTAAAGAACTTGCCTGCAAGGCAGAAGAAACAGAAGTGGGTTCCAACCCTGGGTTGGAAAGATCCCCTCGAGGAAGGAAATGGCAACACCCCCCCAACCAGTATTCTTGCCTGGGAAATCCCACGGACAGAGGAGCCTGGTGGGCTACCGTTTGTGGGGTCACAGAGCATCAGACACGACTGAGCACGCACACAGGCACCTCAATGGGGGAGGAAAGCGTGGGGAGGGAGGAAGGGAGGAGGAGCCAGGGGCCTGTGAAGAGAGGCAAAGATCAGAACGGAGGAGAGGCCATGCCACCCAGCCGCAGGCAGCACCGCTGGGCCCTCAGGGGACATCTTCATGGGGGTGGGGCTGGGGCAGGCACCCAGGCGGAACGGCCAAAGCACCGTCCAGCCCGGAGTCGGGAAGATGACGCAGAGGCTGTGTGAGGCGAGGGCAGCGTGAGGCAGCATCTGGAGGGTCCGCGATGAGACCCTTGCCCCCTGCTCACTCTGCCACTTGGATCTCTGAAGGGCCCACCCCCAAAGGAGGGGACCCCCCCACCTGGGGTCACACACAGCAGGGCCTCTGCAGCCTCCTAGTAAAGCTGCTCGCCTGCTACCCTTCGGAGCCAGGGAGGGGACAGGCCAGCTGGCCAAAGGGCCACCGTCTGCCTGTGGTCTGTCCCATCTCAGCATGGGTCACACACAGACTCAGGAAGAGAGAATGGGAGACACCAGCAGGGCCCAGGGGACACTGTCTTGGAGGCCTGACGGAGGAAACTTCCATCAGTGAACCTCCCCATCCCTCCTCCTCACCACCAAGAAGGGGGTCAGAGGCGTGAGAACCTCTCCTCGGGGTCAGCACCCTCTATTCAATCACTGGGCTCTGAGTTTCCAGCAAAAGATAGAGGCTCCTTTTGATTATAAAGAACTGACCCCATAAGAATGCCTCTTTATTTTCATTTTGCTGGAAATGCCAGACATACAACTGTGGGTATTTGGCTCGGCTGAGACAGAAGAAGGAGGGAAGGCTGACAAAGGAGCTCAAATCGCTTCTCAGTTTCCTTTCCTCATAAAAGAATTCCCGCCATGGGACCAAGCTGGATCTGATTGCCCTCCAACTGTGGCCACTCCCATTGGCTCCCTCCCCAGGCCAGAGGACGCCAAGTTCAGGCTCATTTCTGTTATCACGTAAATTGTCAAAACCGAAGATAAATAAATCCTGGTGTAACGGCAAAAACACAATGCTCCAGAGGTCAGGGAGCAAGTCATTCCCGCCAGCCAGCCCTCAGGATGGAGACAGATCAAAGAGCCAGTGACCCGGGCAGCAAAGGGCTGACCTTCCAGAGGTCTCCAGTGATATGCTAACGGGCAGGGGCAAGGCAGAGCTGGACAGGGTTGTGCCGGGCTGAGTAGACACAGCGCCCATTAAAGCTTCAGAGCCTGTCATCCTGATGCTGTTGCCATGGCGTTTTCTCCATTCAGAAAAGGCTGCCCCCTGCCTGGTGTGGGCTGGGGGCCAGGGTGCCTTGAATGTCAACCCTGGGACTTCCCTGGTGGTGCAGTGGCTAAGGCTCTGAGCTTCCATCCTGGTTGGGGTGCACAGACCCTGACGGCAAGGTTCCTTTCCAGCAGCAGCCCAGGCCCCACCACAAGGCCCCTCCCACATGCTTCGAAGTTCAGGGCCGCGATGCTGGGAGGACACTCCAGTCCAGGGGCTTGGTTTCTTGGCTGCTGATTTCTACACTTCTATGTGAATACAGCGACGTCAGAAGCAGCCAGCACCAGAAGGCTAAAGAGGGCTGGGTTAGCACTTTTGCATTCAGCAGCAGCCTCTTGGTGAGCCTGGAGGAGAAACAGCGGAATCTTCCGCCTCCTCCACAATCAAGAGAGTGAGAAGGAGCCCAGAGGGGCTGGGCTGCTTCCTGTCGGGGATGGAAAGGAGAAAAGGAGTCTGCAAGGGCAGGACTCATTTGACAACATGCCCCATTAACTTGAGATCAGCCTTCTGGGCTCTGGATGGGTTCAGGCCAGTAAGGCAGGTGAGGTGGACCAGCCAGGTGGAAAGGAAGTCAGTCCCAACACCGCACTCAGAGCCGTGGACACCTCTGCTCTGGGTCCCTGACCTGGTGGATGTTAACTGCAGCTGCTCCCCTTTCACTAGAGACTCCCTCCGTTTCATGGGGTGTCCCCCATTTCAGAGGTGTCCCCCCGTTTCATGGGGTGTTTCCCATTTCAGGGGTGTCCCCCGTTTCATGGGATGTCCCCCATTTCAGGGGTGTCCCTCGTTTCATGGGGTGTTCCCCGTTTCAGGGGTGTCCCTCTATTTCAGGGTGTCACTCATTTCAGGGGGTGTCCCCATTTCATGGGGTGTCCCTCTGTTTCATGGGGTGTCCCCCGTTTCATGGGGTGTCCCTCGTTTCAGGGGTGTCCCCCATTTCATGGGGTGTCCTTTTCTACCACAGGGGGTCCCACTCCTCCCTCACCCTCTTAAAAGGCAGAGGAGGGGCCAGAAAAAGGTGCATAAAGTATAACCTGACCAGCCCAGAGGCAGCTTCCTCTGTAACTTGGAGGCAAAATAAAACACGGTGGTCCCCAGGCCATGTATACAGACTGGCAGCCTGGGGACCCAATCTCCAGGAGCCCTGGTGCCATGGAGCCGGGAGGAAGTGAAAGAGACCTCCCTGGCCACACACACACACACACACAGTGACAGACCACAGCAGGCCCCTGCAAGCAGGGCACACAGGACCAGACAAGCCAGGAAGAACCAGCCAGGGCTAATGTGAAGTCGTCAGGGACTGGGGCAGCCCCTGTCCCCACCCCACAGCTGGAGAGGGCAAGGGCAGGGGCCTGATGGAGATCGTGCTCTGGACCTTGGCTGCAGGTGAGGCAGTCCTGCCTGGTCGCGCCCTGAGCCTTCCCATCAGAGCCTGGGAGCAGGGGGCAGGTGCTCCCAGGGGTGGGGGTGGGGGGATCCCTGGACAGGGCCATCCAGCTGATGACTGCCGAGGGTCGGGCACTGGGAGGCAGCGGGAGGCAGGCAGACCGCGTCCCTGCCCCACCACCCGCAGACTGGGCTCAGTCCTGCTCTGCCACGTCACCCCTGGGCCCTGGACCCAGCCTCCTCTGCTTCTTCCTCTGAGCACTGTTTCTGTCAAATGAGGTAGAGGGTCTGGTGATTTCTGACCCCCTCAGTCCCCCACTCAGCTCTGACAGCACACTGGCCTATGGACACTTTTTCTTTTCTTGGTGATTTTTTTTTTTTTTTTACTGTGGTAAAATATAAGTGGGCTTCTCTTATAACTCAGTTGGTAAAGAATCCGCCTGCAACACAGGAGACCCTGCTTCCATTCCTGGGTCAGGAAGACCCGCTGGAGAAGAGAAAGGCTACCCACTCCAGTCTTCTGGCCTGGAGAATTCCATGGGCTGTATAGTCCATGGGGTCGCAACGAGTCAGACAGAACTGAGTGACTTTCACTTTCACAATATATGCAACATAAAATGTACCACATAACTGCTTCTCAGTGCACAGCTCAGGGCCGTCGAGTGCAAGTACACGTAACCGTCCCCACCACCACCTCCAGAAATGATGCATCTTCCCAAACTGAAGCTCAGCCCCCTGAAACCCTCACTCCGCACCCCTCCCCCAGCTGCTGACACCCATCCTTCTACTTTTTGTCTCGAACTTGATCCTCTAGAAACCTCACAGAAGTGGGTATTAATCCTTTATCAGATACGTGCTTTGCAAGTATCTTCTCCCACTCTGCACTGCCAAATCCAGGGTCATGGAGCTTTCTCTCTGTTTTCTCCTAAAACATTTATAGTTTTATTAATAGCTCATGTTTAGCTATTAATTGATTCATCGTTGAGTTTTCTAGATGGTATAAGGTGAGGTTCCAACTCCACTCTTGTGCGTGTGGACACCCAGTTTTCCCAGCTCCATCTGTTGGGAAGACTGTCTTTCTCCCACCGGCTGATCTTGGCCCGTGTGTCAGATATCAGCTGAGCATCCACGGGAAGATTTGCCTCGGGGCTCCCTGTTTCGTCCCGTGGTCTCCATCTCTCCCTGTGCCAGGGCCACGCTGCTCTGATAATGGTGAGTTCTGAAATCCGGAAGTGTCAGTCCTTCTATGCTATCCTTCTTTCTTTTAGTATGTTTGTTTTTATTTATTTTTGAAAGAAATATTTATTTGGCTGTACGTGGATCTTCAGTTTTTCAGTTGCAGCACGAGGGATCTAGTTACCTGACCAGAAATGGATCCCAGGGCCCCAGCACTGGGACTCGGAGTCTTAGCTGCTGGACCACCAGAGAAGTCCCAACTTTGTCCTTCTTTGTCAAGGTTGCTTTGGCTATTTGGAGTCTCTAGAGATGCCATTCCGGTCCCATCACTTCATGGGAAATAGATGGGGAAACAGTGGAAACAGTGTCAGACTTTATTTTGGGGGGCTCCAAAATCACTGCAGATGGTGATTGCAGCCATGAAATTAAAAGACGCTTACTCCTTGGAAGGAAAGTTATGACCAACCTAGACAGCATATTCAAAAGCAGAGACATTACTTTGCCAACTAAGGTCCGTCTAGTCAAGGCTATGGTTTTCCCAGTGGTCACGTATGGATGTGAGAGTTGGACCGTGAAGAAGGCTGAGTGCCAAAGAATTGATGCTTTTGAACTGTGGTGTTGGAGAAGACTCTTGAGAGTCCCTTGGACTGCAAGGAGATCCAACCTGTCCATTCTGAAGGAAATCAGCCCTGGGATTTCTTTGGAAGGAATGATGCTAAAGCTGAAATTCCAGTACTTTGGCCACCTCATGCGAAGAGTTGACTCATTGGAAAAGACTCTGATGCTGGGAGGGATTGGGGGCAGGAGGAGAAGGGGACGACAGAGGATGAGATGGCTGGATGGCATCACTGACTTGATGGACGTGAGTCTGAGTGAACTCCGGGAGCTGGAGATGGACAGGGAGGCCTGGCGTGCTGTGATTCATGGGGTTGCAGAGTCGGACATGACTGAGCGACTGAACTGAACTGAGAGATGCCATATGAATTTTAGGATGGAGTTTTCTATTTCTGCAAAAAAAAAAAAACAAAAACATGCTGATGGGATTTTGAGTAAGATTGCATTGAATCTGCAGACCACTGTGGGTTAGTACTGTCAGCTTCAAAGTATGAAGTCTTCAGTCCATGAATATGGGATGTCCTTCCATTCATCTATCTTCTCTCATTTCTTTTGGGGTTCCCAGGTGGCTTAGTCAGCCTGCCAATGCAGGAGATGCAAGAAATGCAGGTTCAATCCCTGGTTCGGGAAGATCCCCTGGAGGAGGACATGGCAACTCACTCTGGTATTCTTGCCTGGAAAATTCTGTGGACAGAGGAGCCTGGTGGGTTACAGTCCGTGAAGCCAGGAAGAGTCAGATACGATCGAGTGACTGAGCAACAACGGAAACATTTCTCCCGGCAATGTTTTGCAGTTTTCAGTGTACAAGTCTTTCACCTCCTGGCTAATTCCTAGGGATTTTATTCTTTTGGATGCTATCATAAATAAAATTGCTTTCTTAATTTCCTTTTTGGATTGTTCGGTGTGTAGAGAAACAGCTGACTGTTGACTCATATCCTGCAGCTTTGCTGAATCTATTTATTCATTCTAACAGGTTTTTTTTTTCTTTTTTCATGAAACCTTTAGGGTTTCCTACATACAAGGTCACATCATCTATGAATAGAGATGGTTTTACTTTTTTCGTTCCCACTTGGATGCCCTTCCTTTCTTTTCTCCTATTAACTACTCTGGTTAGGACTCCCAAGACTATGTTGAACAGAAGCGGTGAAGTCAGCATCCCGGGCCTGACGTATGGCTTTACCAAACTTGACCATCGCCTGAGAGGAAACCCAGGGATAAGAAGACCTAGTGGAGCTGAGTTCTCACCTCAGGGAAAGGTAGATCACCTGCCCAAGCGTGGGAACCCCAGCAGGGGCTTGAGGACTCTGCCTGCCAAGGGGTCTCATATCTGCATCCAGCTCTGAGGAGGTCACTGAGACTTCTCTAGCCTGGAAAGCTGTGCCCCACAAGCCTGCCCAAGGACAGAGCCACCCCATGGCCTCCTTGTGCCTCCTGCGGTAGGATCTCGAGGGGCGCTTCTGACGGGCACCTGTACTTGATGGTATGGTCTACAGTCCACATGAGAGCCGAGTTCTCAAGGCCTCCCGACGCTGTTCTGGGAGCTTCTTCCCATCTTACGGCCATTGGGGGGACCCTGGCTCTCCATCTAAACTTGTGGGTAAGCAAAGGGCCTGTGCTACTGAGCAGTGGTGACTGCACATCCTCTGGGGCCCTAGGTGGCCTGAGGAGAGAGGAGCCAGGCTCCAGCTCTCCCCAGCGTCTCCCTCTGGGCTCAGAAGCCAGAGAATCGGGCATCATAGTGGAGTCTGAGCAGGGAGTTGAAACCCCAGCTTTGGCGGGTTCAAACTTCAGCCGATTACTGTGTGATCCCAGGAATGTGACCTCTTCGAGGCTTTCTGTTGTCTGTAAGATGTGATAATCACAGCAGTCTTCTCACAGGGCTGCTGGGAGGTGAACTCAATATGAAACAGGAAGCCCTGCGGAGCTCCTGATACAGCCACACAGAGGCTGGAACCCCCACCCCCACCCCCGCCTCCCCAGGCGTCCCTTGCTTTCCCGTGTCACCACTGCCACCTACAGGTAAACAGCAGTCCACGAGCCACCCTGGTCACTCGATGCCCTGGGAACCTGCAAACATCCAACTGTCTGATTTGGGGCTTCTGCACCACAAGGGTCTCCCTCAGAGGGAAGCCCCACAACGGCCTGGCCCACGTGCAGGGCAGAGGCACCGCTTCCTCAGGGATCCAAACACTGAAGCTCCCAGGTCTCAGAGCCCAGCTGTAAGGTTCCCCACGAGGCACTCACAGTGGATGTCATGTTTCCCAACTCTGTACGTGGGCCCTGGGGCAGGGGGCCCAGAGCACTACCTGCGCCCCACCGGCCACACCGTTGACCCCAAATCCCCCAGCCACTGAAGTCACTCCTCTCACACGAGGTCCAGAGAGCACACCGTGGCCTCTTCACAGACACCGTCTTATGTGCCACCCCGCTCTGAGGCAGCCCTTGTCAGAGGGGAGAAAAGAGAAGCCGAGGTGTGAACAGCCCAACTGCACGCTGCCGTCAGGGAGCACCAAGCAAGGTCATCCTGGTGCACGAGGTCTCAGACTCTGACACCCCGGGCAAGGCTGGGCCTTGAGCACACCTGGGCCCCCAGCCCCCAGACACAGCCGCGCCCCCCCACCGACCCCTGATCTTGGAGGTGAGCTCAGAAGGGCTGGCTGAGAAGCATGAAAGAACAGGGTGAGGGGTCAAGTGCAGTCAGCTGCTCCCCTTGTTGTTTTTTTTAATTAGTAAACTGTCAATTCTGGAATAATTTCAGACTTACTGAGAAGCTGCCAAGATAGTACAAGGATCCCCAAGGGCTTGTCTCCCAGTTTCTGCTCATATTAACATCCTTAAGGGCCACCGTTCATGTGTCAAAACTGAGACGCTAACAGCAACTCAGGACTACTAACTCCTATTCAGAGTTTTCCAGTTTTTCCACTGAGATGCCCTTTTCTGTCCAGGATCCAGTTCAGACCAGCATGCTGCATTTAGGTTTCTCCTCACTTTAAACGTCTACTTTCTTTAAAGACTGGCACATTCATAAAATCCTGAGCTCACTCTCCCACCCGCACAGCTCAGTTCCGAAGGGCAGTGCCCTGCCAGCCGATCCCACACCCCGTCCCAGCCGAATGAGGACACCTCGTCCTCCCAGGCCCTGACAAAGGAGCCCTTCAGGGCGGCCCAGCAGCAGAGAACAGAGGCTGGTCATCCCTGCGGGCCTGGACTGCTGGTCCAAGTTCTTTCTAAGTGGAATTCCCCTGGAAGGTGGGGCGGTTTTGGGGGGGGGGGGAGTCCATAGCTTTAAATACATGTTCTCTAGAGGCAGAGCCTGGAGAATCCCATGGAGAGAGGAGCCTGGCAGGCTACAGTCCATGGAGTCGCAGAGAGGTGTACATGACTGAGCAACTTCACCTTTTTTCTTTTCTAGAGGCAGAGCTACTGGGGTCTGGATGGGGAATTTCCCCAGGTATTGTAAACAAAGGTGTGGAGGGGAGCTGGGGGAAACAGGGGCCTAGGGCTGGGGGGCGGCAGGGGGCACGGGAGGAGGCTGGGCGGGGGAGGGGGTCTCCAGCTGTTACCCGCTGAGCCAGTTGACAAGAAGAGGTCTCTCAGGGGGGAGGGCTCAGATTAGGGCTGTGCACCCTGAGGGCAGGGGCCAGGGGAGAGCACTGGGCATTGAGGGCTTCCGGTTCAACCCCAATCTGACTTCGAGGCGTCCTCCCATGGCGCACTGACACCAACACACACACACACACACACACGCGCGCGCACACACACACACACACACACACACACACACACACACGGGAGAGGTCATCCGGAGGGTCTCTCTTCTTAAATGCTTGAATTTTTCCAACATCCCAACACACACACACACACACACACACACACGGGAGAGGTCATTCGGAGGGTCTCTCTTCTTAAATGCTTGAATTTTTCCAACATCACTAGTAAGTAAAACTTCAGTAGGAAAGGCACAGACTGCTCCTCCCTGTGACCCAGCCAGGCAAGCCCTGAGGAAGTGCTGAGCGGGAGGGGAGCTGATTCGGCAAAGGTGCCTAACCGAGGAAACCTCTGCTGTTCCCGCACACAAGAGGACGCCGCTTGACGAGGTCCATCCACAAGGCCTTTTAAAAATGATAAATGCCTCAGCCTCGCCACCAAGTGGAATCAGTGCAGGAATGCTAAGTGAACATCCGGAGCCAAAGTGCCCCACGCAGACTGGTCTCTGCCAGGCAGAGACACGTGCTCGTGGGCAAGAACACACAGCCGGTCCTCTCTGTGCTGAACTGACCATGCTTCCCTCCCTCTCTGGTCCCCCAACAGCCTTGGGGCCGCGTGGGGGCCCCTCTCGGAGCCCAGGGACTCCATGGCACAGATGTCCCCCAAGCAAAACAATCTAAACGGCTGCAGTCCAGTCCAAGGTTTGGTCTGGTTTGTTCTGTGGAGCCATTCCCACCTGCAGGGACCATTTGGGAAAGGCGTCCAGCTCGGGAGGAGTGCGGACAGAACCAAACCACATTGGGCCAGGCGAAGCCGTGCTGTGCCCCTGCCAGGCGGCCCTGGGTCTCCATGCCCAGTTCCCAATGCCCACGCCCCAGGCACAGTCACCTGAGGCCAGGCTGGTGGACAAAGACCACCCTCCATGCCATGCCCCAGTGCCAACTCCGTGTCCCCCAAGGCCTGGGTGGCCCCCTCTGAGCAGCAGGCTTTGGGGGACATGCTTTGATACAGATATTCAAGAGAGAAGAGTCAGAAAGAAACCCAGAGAAGGCCACTTTTCAGGGTTCTTGGCTCTTTCTGGATGGAATGTTAAAGGAAGAGTAATTCCCTGTGAGCAACTGGGAAGATCTTTCCAGAAAAGTGTGCAGGTACCTAACTCAGCACACACTCTAGACGGGCTCCCAAAGAGCACCCCCCGGGTTGGAAAGCACCCTGACCGGGAGCATCTCAAGCGCCTTGGCTGCCCTGTTCATAAGAACACCTGCAAAGCTAAGCAGAACATGAATGTCCAGGGCAGCCAGGCGGCTGCAGCACTCCCAGGAGGGCCCCTCTGGGCAGGCGGGCGGACTCTCCACTGGGGGTCTCAGCCGCTGGACCAGGCGCAGCGCGTCTGTGGGACTAGGATGCTGACCTCACTGTGCCGTGGTCTCCCCAAGGGCTTCCTTAAGTGCCCCAGGAGCCGGGAGCTGCCCCCACACAGCCTTAGTCTGTTCTCCCAGGAAGAGCTGGTCCCAGGGCTCCAGGGAAAAAGCGAGTCACCAATGACCGTGATGATGCTCCCCCACACCCCTACATACTCAGAGACTCCAGGATTCCCAGAGACCTGCCCATCCACTCCTGGGACAGGACTCGCGGTCCCGGCAGCCTGCAGCCCGCAGTCCATCACTGCCCTGTCCTCCTGGCCCTTTGCGGCCACTCCCTGCGACTGTGCGAGGAAGTCAGTCCCAGTTTCTTCTCACCGAGTGTTGGAACACACATAAAGGCCTGCTTCCAAAAGGAACTTGGGGTCATTTTTATAATAATTTATACTCAAGGTAAATGAAATGAAGACTGGAAACCACGTGGAATAAACGAGGAAACAAGTTATGACGACTCCTGGCACCCTAGGTAAAAGGGTCAGACAAGGAGCCTTGGTCCTCACTGTCTGAGGGCAGAGCAAGCCACCCTCCACCAGGAGGGTAGCCATCTTTTCCTAATGTTGAGGGACTTGGAGGTGAACGTACTGCCATCACTCCTGTACTTTGGAATAATGAGCAGGGTCATATGAAATGTCTTGAAGGCAGCATCACATAAAATGCAAAACGTTCTCCCTCCACCTTCCTGGCATCCGTGCCCTCCCCGACTCGCCCCCACCACCTCCCCAGCTCCTCCAGGCCCCCTGGTGATGGCACGGCTCCCCTCGGCCGGGCTCCTCCAAGTTCCCAGAACCACTTCGACCTTCCCCAGCTCCCCCGCACATACTCTAGATCCTGCCTCTTCAAAGATCTCCCCGACTCCTAGTCCAGAGGCCTCCCCCAGCACACCCCCGCACTCCCACCTCTGCCCAGCACCCGCACCATGGAGGCAGGTCACACGCCCTCATGACGCCTGTGGTCAGGCCGAACTGAGCCCCAGTCTAACTCTTGTGGTTATTGGCTGTGTGACCTTCAGCAAGTAACTAAATTTCTCTGAGCCTCGGTGTCTACATCTATGGATTGGGAACAGCAACAACCACACCATGCGAAGCTTCTGTGAGAACTAAGGCTGGCCCAGAGCAGCATGCGGAAGTAGGGCAGGCATGGCTGCAACCATAGTTGGCCTGTGCTCCAGTTAGTTACTCAGTCGTGTCTGACTCTCTGTGATCTTGTGGACTGGATCCCTGGTGGGAATCCCACGGACAGAGGGATTCTCCGGCCAAGAATACTGGAGTGGGTTGCCGTGCCTTCCTCCAGGGGATCTTCCCAACCCAGGGATAGAACCCAGGTCTCCTGCACTGCAGGCATATTCTTTACCACTGCCCACCTGGGAAGCCCAATACTGTGGAGACCCCCAGGAAAGGTGGTCCCTGAGGGCAACTAGAGGAGCATCTCCAGGATGCCCTGCACCATGGAGCTCAGGAACAGGGCTGCCTGAAAGTCTGACTGTGTGGAATCAGAGACCCAACACACGGTGGACTCATGCTGGGCCCAGGTCTGGAACACGGAGCTCCCGACCCCAGGCCACGCTTGGTCCATGGGACACTATCAGAACTGTCCCCACCCTAGGGGCTCAAGGGCACTGACCTCCTGCTTCTCAAGGCAAAGACCCTCATCCCCACGAAAAGATCACTCTCATCACACAAGTCTCAATCCTCACGCAGATCACGCTATTACAACCTGGGGCAACCACCTCGCCCAGAGAGCCCCTCTGGGGGACCGCGTGTGCACTTAATTGTTACGAATGTGCACTGCTGACCAGAGCCTCAGTGAACTGCAGATACCATCTATCAGCTCTCGATGGCTAATTTGGTAGAACATGAATCCTGCGAGTTCTAATAACTCACAGGAGACTCCTGGAGCACTTACACGCTATATGTCTTCCACACTCATAAAACAACCGTAATTACCTTTCATGGGTGAGATGGTCTAGTAATTCTTAAGTGATTTAACCCGAGAAAGTCTACAGAAAAAACTAATTTCAAAGAATTTTTGTCTCAAAAGAAGAGGACGAGACCAAGAACTGACGAGTCAGTTTTTTAACCTACCTGGCCTCATCCCCTGGGGACACATGCATTGCAGGGACTCAGACCCAGATAGCCGTGCAAAATTGTGTCCAAAACAGTTCTGAATTTTCTGTTTTGGAAGTTCCTTTCAGAAGTCCTGTGACTGTGAGGGGAAGCCAGGATTTCCAGGGGCAGGCTGGGGCAGGGGGTGGGTGCTCTTTGGAACCAGACAGTCATGGATGCAAGTCTCACTTAAAAACACTGGGGAAATAACCTAAACGGGAAAATTTGAAAAAGAATCGATACATGTATATGCATAACTGAATCACTTTGCTGTACACTTGAAAGTAACACAACATTGTTAATCAATTATGTGTGCTTAGTCACTTAGTCGTGTCTGATGCTTTGTGACCCCGTGGACTGTAGCTTGCCAGGCTCCTCTGTCATGGAACCCTCCAGGCATCAAAAGTGGGGAAAACAAACAAACAGGAGGGACTATCCCTGATGGTCCAATGGCTAAGACTCCACGCCTGCAATGCAGGGGGTCTGGGTTCAATCCCTGGCCAGGGAACTCGATCCACATGTTGCGACGAAGATCCTATGTGCTACAACTAGGACCTGGTACAGTCAAATTAAAAGAAAACACGGGTGAAACCGACTGGTATCATTTCCAGGGCTCAGAAGAGCTCCGGGACCATAGTCCTTTATGTCTCAGTGCAGAGAATTCAGCAAGAGCTGAACAGAGGTAGATAAGAAGGGATTTATTACGGGACTTCCCTGGTGCTCCAGTGGCTAAGACTCCATGCTCTCAGTGCAGGAGGCTGGAGTTCGGTCCCTAGTCAGGGAACTAGATTCCACATGCTGCAACCAAGAAGTTGCATGCCATAACTAAAGAACCTGCCACAATGAAGACCTATTGTAGCCAAATATATAAATAAAAAATTCTTAAAGTAATCTATTAGAACAGGGCGCTTGTGAGGTTTACTAGCAGGCAGGCGAGAAAGGCCATATCCTGAGAACTTAGAGACCTACAATTTTCTAATCAAAGGCAAAGTAGGGAAGGGAGAAGAACCTCTTTGTTTTTCTCGAGTAGACATCACATTTCCATCATCAGTTCCACCCCCAGTTAGGACAATGAAGCTTACTTGTCGGTGAGGCCAGGACTGTTATTAACACTTTGGAAAAGTATTTTTCAGGTCTCAGTACAAAATGAGGGTCTTTCATTTTGAAAAGTCACCTTCCTGTAAATGATTGCCTTTTGTGTGCACAGAGCCTGTTTTGGGGGTCATTAACTTGATGACACCATGGGGCAGGTGTCAGAAATGACACCTGACATTTCTCACCTGCCCTTATTTTCTACTACTGTTTTATTGTTTGGGGGGCATTGTGCAAAGAACATGTCTTAGGGGCCACAGAACATGTTTTGGGGGTGACTTAACTCACTGAGCTCACTGGGCAGGATATGAGCCTCATGCCACCACTTTTGTTGTTGGGGGCATGCCTCCTGTTTCTGTTCTATTGTTTTGTTGCTAAGCAAACCTGCTTTCTTGAGTTATCATTAACTTACAAGGGTTTCCCATATTTTTCCATTTACAATCCCCTAGGGGGATTAACTACTTAATCACCTATTTTGTCCCTTCATTCTGTCCCTACCACTGGGATGTTTTTTAACCTCCTTTCTCAGTGTTCGCCTATATAAAATGGGGACAATATTAATGAATATGGAAATGATTTACTGTACATCAGATCATTTGGGGAGTTTGTTAAAAATACACATATGTGAGTCCCATCCCTAAAGATTCTGTTTCAGTGAGTCTGATGTGGGCCCGGAAATCTGTGGGGATTTAAATTATTTTTCATTTTTAATTACACAATATGTAAATACATTTCCCCCTTGTAAAATATTAAAACATTACCTTATCAGTTATGATTGCATTCAGCTGCAAGCAATTAAAAAAAAACTTAACAGTTGCTTAAGCAGATGGGGGTTACTTTTCTCATGGAGTAAGAACCCTGGAAGCAGGCAGTGCAGGCGGGAGCAGCCCCACCAGGCCCCCAGGCAGGATGGGATCCGTTTGTCTTCCTGTTCCACCAGTGCTTCTGTCCCTGAACCCATGAGGTGGCCAACGCCCAAGCAGACAGAGTCCTTGAAACAGGCAGAAGAAGGCACAAGGGCCAGAGGGCTTTGCCATTTACTGCTGAAGAGGTGCTGTTCCTCTCAGAGGCCAGAATTGTGCCCTATGCCATGCAGAGCCATAAGGGAAACCAGGTGAGAGAATGTTCCAGCCAGGCCCAGTCCCGCCCCAGTAAGGGGGAAACGAGGAGTGTCCAGCACAGCCAAAGTGACGGCCACATCCTCTGACCCTCCTCCCCAGGCCTCGTCCATCCCGGCCTCATGGGCATGTTTTTGCCAAGTCCCCTGGGGTCTGAGCTTGGCCGCCACGCTCACGAAGCTCTCGCCAGCTCAGAGCTGGGTGGCCAAGCGCCCCAGAGGCCTAGGAACCGCATCCTCACCTCTTCCCTCACCTGCAGGTCAGCCAGGAAGCCTGCTCTCCTCCACTGCAGCCACATCTCAGGTTCAGTAATATGAAGCATCTGAAGAATGTGACTGAAGCCATGAGGCCCTGACTGAGATGACGGAGTATCCCCTGAGGGGACCGAGGCCTGAGGAGGCCAGGCTGCATTCCTGGACCCACGTGGCTGCTGGGCAAGTGGTGACCATGCCCAGTGGGAGAAGGTCACGGTAAAAATTGTACACACAGCTTTATGTTAACCACTGTGCACCCATGGAAGGAGAAAGGCCTGGAGTGTTAGCCCAGGTTGTAACCAGGTGGACACCACAGGGTGAGAGCAGCCATGTCCAAGACTGCTTTGATATTAAAAAAAATTATTGGGTTTTGGCTGTGCTGGGTCTTTGGTGCTGTGCGGGCTCTTCTCTGGTTGTGGTGATCCAGGGCTACTCCCTAGCTGCAGCGCACAGGCTTCTCTTATTGTGGAGCACGGGCTCTAGGGAGCACAGGCCCAGGCGCTCTGCAGCTTGTGGGATCTTCCCGGGTCAGGGATTGAACTGTGTCTTCGGCACTGGCATGCGTCTTCTTCACCACTGAGCCACCAGGGAAGCCCCCACTTTGTTTCTCAGGGAAGAATTTTTCTATAAAAACATGCACTTCCCTTGTAACCAGGTTTAGGTCATCAGGAATCATCAGGAATCTGAACAGTTTGGGGAGGGCTCTGATGGGTCAGGCTTCCCAGGTGGCTCAGTGGTAAAGAATCTGTCTGCCAATGCAGCAGACACAAGAGACTGGGCTTCGGTCCCTGGGTCGGGAAGATCCCCTGAAGTAGGAAATGGCAACCCACTCCAGTATTCTTGCCTGGGAAATCCCATGGACAGAGGACCTGGTGGGCTACGGTCCATGGAGCTGCAAGGAGTCTGACACGACTGAGCGGCTGAGCACTGGTGGGTCAGCTCACCCAGTTCTCTTCTTTATGTAAAATTAAATGTCAAAGAGGGGGGACTCCGGCCTCGGCGAAGGCACAACCTAGACAGGGCCCAGCCATGATGGTGGCCTTGCAATCCCCTGACACTGTTCAGATTTCACAGGGAAAGGGCTCAAGGCCCCTGTGGTTCCCAGCCAGAAGCTGCAAAGACAGTGCGGGTCATTACTCGGCCACCACGCTGCCTGTACCCCAACTCAGCAACCCAGTTGCACATGGCCAGCCAGCTCCCTCAGGGGGGTGGGCAGTGCAAAGAACCCTGTGCCCAGAGGCAGCCAGCTAGGAGGTAGCCTTTTCCAAGAAGGGTATGTTCTTGACCAGCAGCCCCCATTTCCTCAGGAGGCTTCCAGGGCATCAGAAAAGCCTGCAATAAACCCATTCATAGACGAGGTCTACGGGCTGGACGCTGCTCACCTGCAGAGGCAGGCGGACCGTGAGCAGGGCTGAGAAGAAATCTTGTCTCCAAGGCCTGTTCTCACTCAGCTTCTCTGCTCCAGCCAGTGCGCATGGCCTGTAGGCAAGACCAGCCTGGACGGGCTTTTCCTCAACAAAGCTGCCCCCGGCCACTGGGGACCCCTGACCCAGCTGAGTCTGGTGCATCCTGAACCCCTTCCTCAAATGTGATGGCAGAGAAGCGACCTCCATGGCCACTCATCCTGGTCTCTCAGTCAGCAGACCCTGAGTGTGCCCTGGTTACAGGGCAGCTCAAGAAGCGCCTAGGCCCCACCTCCCTCACTGGGTCTCTCAGGGCTCCTATGCAAGGCTGAGCCATGAGTCTGGCCTCGCCACCCGCAATGTCCACAGTGACAGGCCTTTGGGACCCACTAAGCCAAGTCACAAAATGATGAAACACAGTTGGAAAAACCAACATAAAAATATCCAACCTCAGCAGGAATTAAAGAAATGTGAATTTAAGTGAAAGGCACTATCTCCTGCCAACTTAGCCAAGTCTGTGAGGAACCCTCTCGTATAAGGGGCTTAACTGGCTCTGTCCTGTCCACCCTCTGCCTGGTGGCCAGGTGACCCAGCACACAGGCTCCTCAGTCACTGCCCTGCTTGGAGCCACTCCCTGGTTTCCCCTTCCATTTCAGCAAAGTCTAGGCTCTGTCTCCAGGCCTTGGTTGCTCCTCTCACCCCTGACCCATCCCCTCCCATCCCTTCACCCACCTTCTCTGGCCTCAGCTCCCCCAGGTCCACACCCAGTGGCAGCTCTGGTCTCCCCACCCCCCATATGCCTCCACCCTCGGTCACTATCAGAGTATGCCTGGTGAGCCCTCTCCCAGGAAGCCTTCCCAGCCCCCTGCACACCTGAACCCACACTAGGTCCCCAAAATGCTGAGAAAAGAAAAGGCAGTGAAGCTTTCAGGGAGCGAGACCCTCAGAAAGGAGCCACCTGTCTCACAGGGTGATTCCGGGGAACAGGGGTTCCCTATCACAACCGGAAATGCAGACAAAGACTGAAGCTCTCCCAGGGTTTGTTGCTGCATTAATTGTTACAGCCAGGAAAAAAAGGCAACAACCTGAATGCCCAGCACTAAGGTACAGTAAATCACAACACAGCCACATGATGGAACATGGCGTCATCATTTAACGCCTGGCCAGGACCCCAAGGGAGGTCCCCTGCGCCCGTCTGCACGGCCGGGGCGAGGCTCTGACCTGCAGGGCAGCAGGGATCAGCTCTGGCCTCTGAGCCCAAGAGCAGGTGGCACAATGCAGTTTCCAGGGTGGAGTGACAACGATGCTGTGAAGGACCCAGACAGGCAGACTTCCTCTGAAGGACTTGTTTTCCCCCTTAATCGCGGCTCTTCCAGCTGGTCTGACTTCTTCCGGGCTGCAGAATGAGGCCAGCCTCTCCTGCCACACACTGCCCGCAGTGGGCTCTCAGAGCTGAGAGGAGCTGGAGCTCTCACCCGGGGCCACCAGGCCACCCCAGCGCTCTTCCTGCCTGCCGCCTAGCGCCCTCCCATGCAGGGGGCTGAAGGAAAGCACACAAGGGCCAAGCCCAGGCCAGGGCCTACAAGTCAAAGGGACCATGTCACCCTTCTCCCAGGGAGACCAGTCAGTGAGCAAGGACGTCAAGGAGAGGCCGGAGAGACATAGACTTGGCACCAAGTCTTATGAAGCCTTTTCTGTGCCGCGCCCTGGGACAGGCCCTTGAGGGAATAGAACCCAGTTTGGAAACCATCTGCAACCCATAAAGAAGCAGGGGATCCAGGCCCTGATCAATAGTGGTTGTGAAAGTCACAGAGAGACAGCAGAGGCCCCTGCCTCCTTGGGAAATTCAACCTGAACTTCGTCAGATGGAGGTTTACAGGAAACATGGGAACACGTGGCCACATTAGACACCACCACAAGATGCAATCAGCACAATCCAGGCTGTGGGAAACTCAATAGGGCCAGTGACCTGGTTTCTTCGACATACAAACTGCAGTGAAGTAAACAGGGAGGAGAAACCCACAGACTAAGAGACAAAAGAGACACACCACCCACCTGCAAGGCGGAGCTTATCAGAGCCTGTTCAAACAGACTTTAACACAACGTGTGACACGACATCAGGAGACAACTGAAAAGATGGCTTCCCTGGTGGCTCAGACGGTAAAGAGTCCACCTGTAATGCAGGAGACCTGGGTTCAATCCCTGGGTTGGGAAGATTCCCCCAGAGGAGGGCATGGCAACCCACCGCAGTATTCTTGCCTGGAGGATCCCCATGGACAGGGGAGCCTGGTGGGCTACAGTCCACGGGCCTGCAAAGTCAGACACAACTGAGCAACTAAGCACAGCACAGAAACGTGAATGCTGACTGGATAAGCAATACTGGGGAATTATTATTAATTCCTGAAGTACAACAATGGTATTATGGTTGGTTTTAAGAGTTCATTTTCTTTTAGAGATACACATTGAAATATATGGCTGAAATAATATGATTTGGGGGATTTACTTCAAAATAATACAGGCCAGGAGAGTGAGGAGATGGGCATGTTGACAAAACAGACCATGAGTTGATCACTGCTGAAGTTACATAAAGGGCTGAATGGAGTTTCATTATACTATTCTCTTCTCTTTTTAAAAATGTTTAAAACTCTGCGTAACTCCAAGTTTAAAAAGTACACCCAGGTTTGAAGAAAAGATTACCATATTCAATGTTATCAGAGAAAAGTCAAAAGTGAAAACTAGAGGGCAGGGGGAATTATCTAGCAGTCCAGTGCTTAGGGCTCTGGGCCTCCACTGCAAGAAGCACGGGTTCAGTCCCTGGTTGGGGAGCTTAAGATTCTGCAAGCTGGGCAGTGTGGCCAAAACACCAAAAACAACTAGAGGGAAGAAGATGGCAAATGTAACGGACGTTTCGGTGCGAGAGAGACTCAGACTCGATGAACATCCACTGAGTGCCTGCCTTGTGCCAGCCTCTGCAGTGGGCGCCTCATTAACCAGCCGTGTGATCCCTGCCCCTCAGCCTCCTCACCTGTGAAGCGGGACATTAAGGACTCCGCCTCACCTGCCAGTTACTAAGACGAGATGGAATTATGCTTGCAGATATCAAACACTTAAGAGTAGCACGTGGCCTGCAGCAACAGCGCTCAAGACCAGCTGTACCCACCTTCACATGACAAAATGCTCACGGCCTCATTTGGAGCCCAGGCTCCAGAAGCAGCCCCCAGCTCGCGAGGGTGGGGGACCAGGGCTGCTAGGAGCATGTGGAATGGTCGTCTGGGAAGAAGCTAGCTCTGACCCTGGATGGAGCCCGGGACTGAGACGAGGCTGGAAGAAGCCCGGAAGAAAAACACCGGAGGCCTCAGAAATGCCACTCTGATGACGTTCAAGGCAAATTCTTCTCCTAATTAAAGACTGGCCTCCACAGCTGTCACTGGAGCGACCTCGCTAATTCAAATAAACAACCACAGGGTTTCAGAGGAACAGTTTTAACTCCACTTTCCCATAATAAGCATTCTGGATTTCAGCCCAAAGCTTTAGCTGGTTACATGTGGGGGTCATTCTAACAAACTGTTTTTCTGGCTGGGTCCCAAGAGAGCCAGGCTGTCATTCCAGCAACGAGGTGACTGGTTTTGCTTTCCTATCCAAAGTGGGGGCTTCTCCACGGGGCTTTTGAGTCTTACCTGTAAGGTTTATAACCGCTCGGGCTCTCCACCTTCCCCTAAAACCTGTTCTGGGGCTTGGTTTGGGGAAACTACACTGGTGAAGGTGGCTATCCAGACGTGACACACCAGGACACATTCCCCCAAAGAAGAGAACACTTCTCCAGGGAAAAGCCATCCTTGCCTATCCCCCTCAGGGTGGCCGAGCACCCGGGGAGGAACCCCTGGGCCTGGCGATCCTGCTGCTGAGTGACGGAGGTCCAGAGGCCTTGGTGGACATGCAGGAAGAGGACTGGATGTGGCCTAAACGTGCCCTTCAAGTCCCTGCCTTGCCCTCCAAGGGCCACAGACAACTGGCTTGTCTGCTCAGCTTCCTCATTTGGTAATGGAGAACCTTTCTGAATAGGTGCACAGAGTCAGACAGGAAGCTGGGTCCTGGTCTGGCGATGCTGACTCCCATTAAGCCAGACCCTCCAGAAGAGGGTTCCAGGTCAGTGGGTCCCCTTGCCTAATCTGGGGTGTTTGTGGGTCCAGACCAAAGCACCGGGGAGCAGTGGGATTGGACAAGCCTGGGTCTTATGTCCAGTTTGGCAACATCAACCTCACACGTTCCATTCCCAGAAACTTTACAGTTGGAACGTCCACCCCTCACTATCCTGACTGGAGAACAAGCCTCCACAGGTGACCAGTGACCCTCCTGAGCCTCAGAGCTTGCCTCTTCCCACTAAAACTGAGCAAGGAAGGGCTGCTGCACCTGTGTTTGACCTGCCCGCCCAGTTTCTCTCCACTGCAGGGCTGAGTAGCACTACCCGCAGGAGGAGTGGGATGCAGGCAGGGGTCTGCGGAGACCCCTATGTGGCTGTCAGCTTCCAGGAATCAGCACTGGCTGGAACGCCAGACAGAGGCAGGACCATGTGAACTTAGTCTGCTGACCCATAACCGGCCCCTTCTCTTCTCAAGGTCGCAAAGCTCGGCTCAATGATTAGCCACCATGAAGGAGGGGGCCGGGGGGGTGGTCACACCTGGGCTCACACCCCTGGCTCTGTAATTCATTTGCCCCAGGAGCTCAGGCATGCTACCTAACCTTGGTTTTAAACCTCTGTCATTTGATTTGTAAAATGGGGATAGTAGCTAATACCCTGCAGGATGTATTATTGAAAGGATATTCATGATAAAAGCTACCGAGTACTAAATGAATGACTTACATACAGACACACATTGTCTCATCTAAATCTTAAAACCAGCCTATGAAGGAGATCTGCTCCCATTTCTATTTTTGCTATTATTTTTAAAAATACTTATTTGGCTGTGCTGGGTTCTAGTTGTGGCCCATGTGGGATCTAGTTCCCTGACCAGGGATGGAACCTAGGCCCCCTGCTTTGAGAGCTCAGAGTCATAACCATTAGACTACCAGAGAAGTCCCTGCCCCTGGTTTTATTATTTTCTGAGATAGGAAGAGATTTAAAGTTTAAATCTCTTTTTAAAGTTGAGGGCCCCAAGTCCCAGCCTAAGCCGCTGCCTCAAGGATGGTGCTGAGTGTCTGGCTGAGAGGGCCCTGGGCTCACCTGCTCCAGACCGTGTGGTCAGAGCCACCTTGGTGCTGGGTGTGCGGCAGGTTGCAGAGGAGAGGGAGCTATGAGGTTCTGGTAAAGGCGTCTCTAAGAGGCCTGCTCGCAGCAGCAGCCCTGGGCAGAGAGCGTCCTCACCCACCGGACTGGCGAGAGGTCTGGGGCTCATGAAGCCCAACCGGAAGCCCTGACCTTCAGAGACATGCTCGTCACAGTCACGTGAGGCCTGGAACCAGCTTCCAAACCCTGAGGTGGGAAGCATCCAGGAGACAGGGTGGGACCAGCCAGCTGTTGAGAACTGCTGAAGGCCAGTCATAGAGCATAGAAGCTCTTTACACTGGTTCCCCTATTTATGTTTGAAATTCTCCACAGGAAAAACTAAAAACACCGCCTCCTCTCCTGGAGAATGTGTTAGGTAGAGGAGGGGCTCCCTGGCGAGCAGAAAGGTAAGGATGGTGGACATGGAGCAGAAGGCTCCCTGGGATCTGCTGGATGATGGCTATGAAGACCGGCCCCTCTCCTGCTCCGCACAGGGCCCAGCCCCTAGGGGACCCACATGAAGTCTGGAGCAACGTCTCCACCGAGGGCCCTGTGGTGCCAGGCAGCCCAGCCTGCTGTGGGGGCGGGGGAAGGGTGAGCCCCTGCCCTGGGGTCCCAGGAGGTGTCAGAAGGGGAGCAGACTGGGTGGGATGCAGAGGCTCTGGGCAGCAGCGGGGATGAAGGAACGGGGTGGGGTGCTGAGAGCTGGAACGGGGCGGAGGCCCCCCTTGGCCCCTCAGGATGGGATGCTGCTGCCCCTCTCTGGCAGGCCCCCCACACACTCCTCCCCTGAGATGCATAAGCACCACCCACACACACACATTTAAGACCGCCCAAGCTTCCCCCAACTTTTAAAAAATTTTATTGGATTTACAATGTTGTGTTAGTTTCAGGTGTACTGCAAAATGAATGAGTTATACACATGCATATACCTGTTCTTTTTTAGCTTCTTTTCCCATGTAGGTCACTACAGAGCATTGAGTAGAGTTCTCTGTGCTGTCCAGTAGGTCCTTGGCAGTTACCTAGCTTGTATATTAGTAGTGTGTTTATGTCAGTCCAAATCTCCCAGTTTAACCCTCTCCCACCTTACCCCTGGTAACCATAAGTTTGCTTTCTACATCTGTGACTCTGCTTCTGCTTTGTACATAAGTTCATTTGCCAAGCTTCCCCCTTGACTCCAGACAAGGTTCAAGCCTGACTCACAGGGTGACTATCCTCGCTGCCCTCCGCTCCAGGTCCCCCCAAGATACCCAGAACTGTGCCCTCGCCCAGCCTGCCTTCTCCCTGTAAACCTCTGAGGGGTCCAGCTCTGAGCACCTCCTCACTGGGCCCACACAGCCTGCGCTGCTCTTGCTTCTGGCCGGGGCAGGAAGAGGCCCCCATCAGTACAATGAGCGATGGAGACCAGGTGACCATCATGACCTTTAGTGCCTTTTAAGAACGCAGCCCCTGGGGAGGAGGTGGGGGCGGGTGGTGGGGCTGAGTCATGGTGCCCGGCTGCTGGGAGGGGCTGCCTGGTGAGCAGAAAGGTGAGAATGGTGGGACATGGAGCAGAAGGCTCCCTGACCTCGGCTGAGGCTGCCAGGCTGCAGTGCCCTTCATGCGTCCATAAAGCCTGGGGCCGCAGCAGGCATGAGCAGCACCTCAACTGCTGTAATGGTTTCCTTCCAAGGGTTCCAACAAATGGAAAATGATAGCGACAGCTTGCCGCTCCCATTACCTCTGTGCCTGCAAACGTAAAGAATATTTATGATCCGTGGGATCAGAGATTTGGTGTCTTAGCAGCAAAGAAAGGTCACGAAATGAACTGACGCAGGCCATCTGCTCTGAGTGGGGACACAGACACGCCTAGTGCACAGCACCTGCTTCTCCCACACCAGGCACCAACCAAAGGATGCTCTTTATTTAACTGAGAATAAAGCTGACAACCCCCACGAGGGGCAAACACTGAACAAAAACAAGCCAGTGCAAGGGCAGGGCAAGGCCCCGCAGGACGTGGCCCTGGTGCCCCTGCCCCCAGCCCCTGTACTAGATGCCCAGTGACAAGGCTTAACAGAGGAGAACAAACGCTCCTGGAGATGTCCCCGTGGCTGCGAGGCACAGGCACTTCCCGCCTCCTGCATTTTTCATACGCCTGCTGCCCCTGCGTCCCAGCGCCCGCTCCTGACATTACAGCAGATGCCGTGGCCGCCGCAGTCATCCTTCATCCTCAGGGGCCGATGGGAATGTACGCCTCCCCGTCCATCAGGGCCGCGGACGCCAGAACAGCTCATCTGACCTTTGCAAATACCAAAGGGTGGGTTTAAGGCAGAAAAAGGTAACGCAAGAGTCTTTGGCTTTCCTTTTGAAGATGATTTTATGTCGTTAGCCAAGAAATGGGGCCTACAGCAGGAACGTGGTTAAAAATTGGGTAGAAAAGAGTCAAATGGGAAATGAGGTGGCCGCTGACATTTTGGCACTCACACGTTCCTTGATGAATTATTTAACATATATTAAAAATATATATGGCTCAGAAATCTCTGGACGGGATTGAAAACAGCATCAAGCTGGGAATGAACAGCTCTCAGAAAGGACATACGCACACGCGTGCGCGCGCACACACACACACACACACACACACAAAAACAAATGTGGATTCTGATGCCCAGCACCAGCTGGACTCCATCAGACAACAACAAGCTAATCCTGCTGCAAACCATGGATCTGTATGGAGGTGGGACCAGGAGACAGCCCACGTCACAGTGGGGCAAGTTCATTATCAAGCTGCAGCACATACACACCCAGTTTCCTCTCTCTTTTTAGCCTGCAAATCTTAGTCAATGTTGATATTTTAGGAGCAAAAGTGACCCCTTAATATTCCAGGGAGATTGTCTTTGCTTGGCTATGACTCAGCACCGCACAAAACTAGATTCCAAGTAATCTGCATGACTCTGGGTTTTTCCACTTGAAAAAAAAAAAAAATTACAGAGGACAGAGGAGAGAAGGAAAGCCACTCACATTAGCATCCCACCACCCCAGTTCAATGTTTTTATAATGGTTTTATGGAGACAGAACTCAGGTGCTATAAAGTTCACTCTTTGGAAGTACACAGTTCAGAGGACTTCAGTACATTCCCAGACCACTGTAGCCACCACCACCAAACTCCAGGATACTTCCTCCACCCCAAAAGGACCCCTGGCCCCTGGCCCCCACACCCACTAACCTGCCCTCTCTGCACACATGGTCTCTCCTAGACATGCATGGAAAGGCTTTCGGTGTCTGGCTTGTTTGTCACAGCATCATGTCTTCACCTAACTCAAGATTTTAAAATATTTTTAAATTTTTATTTTTATTATTTATTTGGCCACCCTGGGTCTTAGTTGAGACATGCAGGATCTTTTATCCTTGTTGTGGCAAACTCCTGGTGCAGCCTGTGGGATCTAGTTCCCCAACCAGGGTCCCCTGCAGTGGGAGTGCAAAGTCTTGGCCTTTGGACCACCAGGAAAGTCCCTACCTAACTCAGTTTTCATTAGGGCTTTGCTAGTCTCCCTTCCCATCTGAATTCCTACATATTTAAAGTGTAATCCTTTGTTAACTTGGTAAAGTTGAGTAACAACGCGTTACTGACCTTCAGTTGGGACCAAGCTGAAGGCTTCGGTCTGGTCCTCAGAGTGTGAGCCTATCGTGCTGGTTTAATTGTAACAGAAGGAACCTGGGGGTTAGGAAGACTGCACAGCTTGCCAGCCACAGGACAACCAGCACCACATGCAGTCTGCCCAAGAACAGAACCCAGAACCCCGAGCTGAACAGGAGGGCAAGCGGCCACCCACGGAGCACTATGCAAATGTCAGGGGTAAACTGAATGCCCCTAAATTCATATACTGAGTGTGGCTGCATCTGGAGGGGGGGTCTTTGCAGAAGCAAACAAGGTACAAGGAGGCCCTGAGGGAGCATGGTCCTGGTGCAACCTGGCCGGTGTCCTCCTAAGAGGAAGCTGGACACACAGGGAAATACCAGGGACACCTGCACACAGATGAGATCAGGAGAGGGCACAGCGAGAAGGCGGCCTTCCGCATGTCAAGAGGAGGCCTCAAGAGAAATCAACCCTGCTGACACCTGGACCTTGGACATTCAGCCTCCAGTTTTTCCACACCCTTGCCTACACTTGTTTTGCCCTGGGGTTTTGTCAATGGGGTTGCAAAGAGTCTGACACAGCTGAGCGACTTCACTTTCACTTTTTACATTCATGCATTGGAGAAGGAAATGGCAACCCACTCCAGTGTTCTTGCCTGGAGAATCCCAGGGATGGCGGAGCCTGGGGGGCTGCGATCTCTGGGGTTGCACAGAGTCAGACACGACTGAAGCGACTTAGCAGCAGCAGCAGCAGCATCCTTGAGGGTGTGAGGAGGCTGCACGCTTTTGGGTGTGCCACTGAGCGCCACAGAGATTCAGGGCAGGACACATAAAGAGAGAAAGGCAGAGCTCCAGGAAGGGTCCCGGGCAGTGTGTGCATCTCTCAGTGGCTCCTGTTTGCTGAGTGATGCCGCATGGTTGGTCCTGTCACAGAATTGCTTTCTGGGACCCTCCCAGAAAGGATGGCCACTGCGCCTTAGGGATTTCGGGGCAGTAATGAAACACGGGGACTTGGGGTGGCTTGCGGCTGAGTGACAGAGCAGAAACCACAGCCCTCAGTTGGGCAGGTGGGCAGCAGCATCCTGGGCCTTCACGAGCAGATATCCTCCTGGGTCGGAGGCTCCCGACAGGCACCAGGGGCCTGGCTGAGGATAGGTAGGAGCTGGCCAGAAAGAGAGAAGGGAGTTGGCAGAAGGAGCCTTTCAGCTTGAACTTCATCAAATGCCCACATGAGGGACCATCCTGACGGGTCTTCAGTTTCACACCTTCAGAACCTTAGGGAGAAGGCATGAATGGTACCCGCCTCAGAGCCCCCGAGGATGGGACAGGGCAGGTCAAAGTGGGGCAGACTCGGGTCTGGCCTCCATGACGCCCTGGCAGCCCCACCTTGGTGGTCAGGGGTTTCCTCTGAGGGAGCAGCAGGGTCCTCCTGGTGCCCCATGTGTGGGGTAGAGGGTCTACCCACAGCAGAGCTGCATCCACAGCCCTGCTCATGAGACAAGAGGTCACTATAAAGTGAAATAATATGTACGCATCCTTGTTTAAAAATCAGACAACACGGATAGGACACAAGTCACCTTGTGTAAAGTGCGAGGTCCCCTGCCCCGTGGCCCCATCAGCTGCTGAGTGTGGGTCTTGCTCCGTGAAGCTCATGGTGTAATGGGATCCAACCCCGGGACTCACTTTACATCCGCTTATGCACCTGGCTGTGTGCTCACCCCTGGGGGCCACATGCTGTCCTCCTTGGGGAGATGGGGTTCCGTCCTCAGAAAACTGCTGTGGCCATACGTACATCCACCTGACATTTCTGTGGATCAGGTCCCTAGAGGGCAAGCCTGGGTCAGGTTGTAGAGCATCTGAAACTTCGACAGTGATGTCAGTTCCCCTCCAGAAAGATGTAGTACTGGACGCCCTCTCCGGCTACGCTCCCATGAGCTGGCCCCGCAGGACCAGGATGGAGGGCCAGGTGTGGGTGAGGGGAATGGCCCGGCCCTCAGGGCTCCCAGTGGAGTCTGGATGAAGAGCCCCGTCCCTCAGCTCAGAGGGCCCCTCCACACTCAGATCTGTGCCAGGACGGACACATGAAGACAGTCCCTGGGGAGTGACTGGGACACCTGAGTGGCTTTGTGAGATGTGCACACACCATCTGGGACCCTGGTGCTCCACCTTCCTCCAGACACATGTCCTGCACTGAGTTCTGAACAGCACTGAGTCTCTGGGTCACACCCCGGAAGTGTGCACCCTCCTCACACCCTTGAGGACGGCTCCATCAGAACACCAGGACATAAGAAATGCAGGCGAGGATGAGGAGAGACTGGAGCCCCTTGTGCACTGCTGGTGGGGGTGGAAAATGGCACAGCTACTCTGGAGACAGTATGGAGGCTCCTAAAAAACACAGAAACAGAACTACCACATGGCCACGCTACACAGCAAGGCTACTGCCGAGTATGTACTCCAAAGAACTGAAAGCATGGTCTCCAAGAGAAACCTGCACACCATGCTCACAGCAGCAGATGGTGCAGGCAACCCATGTTCAAAAACGGATGGATGGAAACACAACACGGCCTACACATTCAATGGAGTGTTGTGCGTATTCAGTCGCTCCATCATGTCTCACCCTTTGTGACCCCATGTACTGTGGCCTGCCAGGCTCCTCTGTCCACGGGATTCTCCAAGCAAGAATACTGGAGTGGGGAGCCATTCCCAGTCACCAAAAGGCATACTGTTTGATTCCACTTATATGAGGTCCCTGGAGTCATCACATTCATAGAGACAAAAAGTAGAAGGGTGGGTGTCAGGGGCTTGAGCAGGGGTTGGGGGGATAAGAGTTACTGTTTAATGGGGACAGAGTTTCAGTTTTGCAAGAAGAAGGGTTCTGGACGTGGCTGTTCTTCATGCCCCTGGGATGTTCACTGAAAAATGATGCAGATGGTGAGTTTTGTGTCATTTAATTTTTGCCCAATTTTTAACTTTTTTATTTAATTTTATTTATTTATTTGGCTGTGATGGGTCTTAGTTGTAGCACACGAGATCTTCAATTTTCACTGTAGCACATGTGGGATCCAGCTCCCTGACCAGGGATAGAACCTGAACTTCTGCCTTGGGCACATAGAGTCTTAATCACTGGACCACCAGGGGAAGTCCCAGCACAATTTTTTTTTTTTAAGTTCACAGAGCATTGTTCAGTGCCCATGAAAGTGAATCATGGAGGCTAAAGTCTAAAGAAAAACTAAAAGCTCCTTTGATTCAGGCCTTAAGCTTCAGATGTAGAAATGAACTTGTTCGACTTGCCCTCGTTACAGGAGTAAACGGGTTGGACATGGCCTTTCCAGAGTCACATGGCAAATCAGCGCAGGACTCCGGCCAGCCCCCGACTGCCTGCGTCCTGCCTGGGAGCAGCCCCCCTGTTCTGGACAGGAGCCAGATTAAGCAGGTAAAACAGAAGAGTAAAGGGGAGTTTATGAACTAACTTTTTCAACCAAACCTGGAACTAACCAGTCCCATGTGATTAGACTAAACATGATTCAAACAAAGCAAAAGTTATCTTCTTTTCTTTTGGCCACGTCGATCAGAATGCAGAATCTTAGCTTTCCGACCAGGGATCAAACCCATTCACCCTGTAGTGGTGGAAGTGAGGAGCTTTAACGACTGGGACCACCAGGAAAGGCCCAGAAAGTTCACCTCCATGAGTCAGAGTCCTTGATGACGTGATGGATGATGAACTCCCAACCTCCCTCACCCCACTGTGGACACAAACACCCAGGTGACTGGCAGGGCCCAAGGTCAGGAGAAGCCACCAGGTCCTTCCCCAGTGGCCCCAGGCCTCACTGGTCAAGGCCTCTCCGGGGACACAAGACACACGCATTTGACCTTTGGCCCGGTTCCCAGCCCATGGCTCCTGACACCCTCGGACTCTCCAGAGCAGAGAGTACCCACTGGTGGCCAACCCTGGGCAGCTGCATGATGGAGCTGGATGCCAGAGAGACTGCCAGCAAAGGAAGGTGTTTTCTGTGTCTTGTGAGCCATGCTGGCAAATCCTCAAACCTGGGCAGGGGCTCACAGGAACCCCCATCTACAGCCAGTTGGTCAGAAGTGGTGGTATCAAGCGGGAGTGGTCAGTGAGGCCGAGCCCTTACGTGGTGGCCTATGACAACCATGGGCAGGCAGGTTAGAGTACACCGAAATGGACTGGATTGAGGATACCAGCTGGTGTCAGAATTGACCGGTGTCCGGAAAAACCCACAGGTCTGGAGTCAGAAGTGTTGTCTGTGTAAGAATAGCATAGACCTGCCTCTTTGGGCTTCCGTTTCCTCCCCTGTAAGGGCGAGGTGTTTGGGCTAAAGGCCACGAAGGCCCTTCCAGAGTTCGGTGACCCTCAGAACTGCTGGTTAAAGGGTTTCCAGAGTTAGCAGGAAGGAAACTCCCTCTCTGGAAGCTGACACCAGGCTCGTTCCTCCCCAGGCTGCATCTCCTGCCTCAAGCTGGAGCTCACACGTGTCTCTCTTGGGAGCAGCAGAGACCTCCATGGCATCGACCCCAGGCCCAGATGTGTCCCAGCTCCCAGAGGCGTGGGGCCCAATCCCCTGAGATGAGGAACCAGCCTCCCTCCTTACTCTCCACTCTAAACCAAAACCTCAGACAGAATTCTGAATGCACCTTCCAGAAGACAAGGCCTGTGCTTCATTCCCAATTAAAGCAACAGCTGGTGAGCCTGGAAAGAAAGCTGGCTACATGGAGAACTTGTGTGGGTCCACCTCTCTTCCTCCTCCCGACATTGCAGATCCAAAGCACATCCGAGGAAAATGGAACCCCAGGAAGAACTTGGTTGTGCGGTGAGAAAGCACTGCTTCTTGCCAAACTCCCCAGAAACTGGGAGGATGAGAACAAGCTGCCCAGACTCATCCTGGGACCAGGTGAACAGCAAGGGATGCCCATGTGGATCGGAACTTGAGATGACCAGCTGCACACATTGAGCTGCAAGCACATTCACTCAACTCCACAGACAACCCTGGTTTAGGGATAGGGACTCACAGACTGGGCACAAGTCCCTGCTCTGCCACTGGCCGTCACAGACCCCCTGGGAAGGACCTGCCTGCTGAGCCATGGCCTCCTCTTCCATCACACGTGAGCAACAGTGCCGCCTCTGGAGTTGCTGCCTGTGGGGCTCTCAATCAGCACCTGGTAAGGAGTCAGGCTGACCAGCCCCACCAGTATCACCCTGCCTGTCCTCAGGGCACATGCCAGACTCTCTGAGAACACGGGCAGGAAACAAAAGGCACAGGCAGCCACAGGGAAACAGACACACCATGCTTCACCAAGAGACCTGAACAGCAGAGTAAAAAGGCAAACCTAGGATCTAGTAAGGGACTACTATCCAAAATATGGAGAGAACGCCTAAAACTCAACGACAGAAGTAACCTGCTTTTTAAAATGTGCAAAGGTTCCGAATAGACATTTCTCCAAAGATTTACAAATGGACAATCACTACGTGAAAAGGTGCTTAATATCAACTGAAAACTATGGTGAGGGACTTCCCTGGCAGTCCAGTGGCTCAGACTCCGTGCTCCTACTGCAAGGGACCCGGTGTGACCCCTGGCCACAGGGGAGATCCTGCATACCACCCAGCATAGTGAAAAAATAAAAATAAAAACAAAAAACTGCAGTGAGATACCACTTCACACCCACTTGGATGGCTACCATAAAAAAATAAATGACAACCGTTGGTGAGACAGTGGGGCAACTGGAACGCTACCCATAGCTAGCAGGAGGGTAGAAAGGTGCAGCCACGGTGAAGGGGCACCGGACAGTCACCCCACATCCGGGTTTGTATCCAGAACAACTGAAAGCAGGGACACAAACACAAACACGGGACATCTGCTCACCCGTATTCGCAGCAGCACTATTCACAACGGCCCAAAAGTGGAAGCAACCCAAGTGTCCACTGATGGACAAGTGAACACACAAAATGAGTTCTACACACACAACAGAGGAGTATTTAGTCTTAAAAGGGAAGGAGATTCTGAGACAGGCTCCTCCAACATGAGTGAAACTTGAAGTCACCCTGTGGAGTGAACAAGCCAGTTACAAGAGGACAGACCCTGCTGGATTCCTTCACAGGAGGTGCCTGGAATGGTCAGGTTCACAGAGAAAGTAGAAGGGTGGGGGCCAGGGCCTCACGGGGAGCAGCGAGTTAGGGGTGGGGGACAGAGTGCAGTCTGGGAAGACCAGAAAGTTCTGAGGATGATGGTGGGGACAGCCGCCCAACAAGGGGCGTGTACTTAATGCCACTGAACATCATAATATAGAACGGTAAATGTGTGCTATGCATGTTTTTCTACAACTTTTAAGAAGTAAATAAAATACGAGTGCCGTCATGGAGCATGCGTCTGAATGATGCCTGGCAAGAACGGTAAGGTGATGGCATATTTCACAAAGAAGAAGCGGCAGGGCAGCCTGCTTGTCACACACATCCCTTCCCTGGATCCGCTCAGGGGATCCACATGCGGGCAGTCGCACACAGAGCTGAGACAGGACTGACTCTGACCCCAAACGCAAGGTGCCCATGTCAGAAGAGAACAAGCAGGCACAGGGCACCCAGGAGGCTCGGGGACACACAATGGGTCAGCGGAGGCCCCTTCTCGTCCACAGGGACTGGCCAAGGTCACGGGCCACAGAGCGGCAGCACGGAGCTCTGGAGCCCTGCCCCGCCCGGGCAAGGCCCTCAGCCCCCGTAGGCCTCCAGACGCTGGACAGGACAGCACTGACTGACGGGAGCTCCCGAGGAAAAGCATCGCGCGCGACACCGTGCGGATGGCACTTCGCAGGGCGTCCTACTTTCCCATGCAGGGCCAGAAAACGATGGCCACTATTTTCAGCTTTGACAGATGCTGAAAACAAGCCTGAGAGAGAGGAAGCTTTGGAGTGAGCAACGTACAGAGCAGACTCTACTGCGTGTTGTGAAGAGCATGGGGAAACAGAAGGTATTCATCCTGCCCTGAGGAAGATAAGGCCATTAACAGGACGGGACTCGCAGCAAACAACAGGAAACAGCAGGGCAGGAGGAAGCGGCAGCATGCAAACTCTGCTGGGCACCCACTCACATTCCCTCCGCTGATCTTCAGGAACCCTGGAGGGCGAGGCCAAGTGCATGAGCCAGACAACACACGCGGGTGTTCAGAGAAGACACGGCACCACAGGCAGGGTGGTCTCGGAAGGCTGCTTGGAGGAGGTGGTGAGTGCTGACAGCCAGAGGCTTAAGGGCTAAATGGAGGAGATCAGAGACTCTTCTAGGTCAGGGGCGTTCGGGGAAGCACTGAAATAGGCACCAAGGCCAAGGCTGGTTTTTAACAGGCCTCTCCTCAGGCCACAACGAGCAGGGTCAGCACGCTATTTTCTATCCTTGCAGACGTAGAGGGTTAATCTGAAAATTCTGAGTGACTCCTAGGTCAAGAGCAACAATGCTTAACTGATGCCCCTCTGGGCATTTATACCCCCTCCCTTACTTGACACCCACTCGCCCCCAAAGCAGGTATATTACACAGAAATGACTTTCCTGGTGGCTCAGATGGTAAAGAGTTCACCTGCAATGTGGGAGACCTGGGTTCGATCCCTGGGTTAGGAAGATCCCCTGGAGGAAATGGCAACCCACTCCAGTATTCTTGCCAGGAGAATCCCATGGATAGAGGAGCCTGGCGGGCTACAGTCCACGGGGTTGCAAGAGTCAGACACGACGGAACGACTGAGCACAGCACAGCATGTCATACAGAAATAGGCTAAGGGCACTCACACAACGCTGCCTCTCCAAGGCCTGAGAAAACAGACTATGAAGTACACGGCATTCTACTTACTCCATTCACTCTGTGAGATGAGAATCTCAAAGGGTTTGTAAGAAAGCACATTATGGTGACTTTCTTCCCCCTTTCCATAAGTGTATGTTTTCAAGCTTTCTGCAGAGGTCTGCACTGTGTCTTTAAAGCACATTTCCATGGAACTGCTCATAGCCCCATCACAGCCTCTAAGCAGGGCAGCGACCTGGCCAATCTCAGCTTGGGTCTGAGTGTTCGAGCGTGGAAAGCAGGGGGGGGCGTGAGCAGGCTGGTTACCCTTACAACCATCCCAGCAGTTAAGAATGGGTGCTCTCAGAACCCCAGACTTCCACCCATGCTCTGCCCACCCACCTCAGCAGGTACCCTCTTATCTCTCTGGGGGCTCCCCGGAAGGGCCCTACCCCAGACCTCGGGGAACTGGCACTGCGTGCACTGACTCCCTCATCAGACCACTGCTCTGCACAGTGGAGGCTTTCACAGTAAGACAGAGGTGGCCTTTCGGCAGCTGCCAAGGGGACCCTCCCTGCCTCTGTAATGACAGCCGGGCTACTACCCTCCATAGAAATCATCCATGGCTCCTCAGTGCCACCAACAGAAGGGTCTAAACCACGCGGCCAACACTGGAAGCCTCATCAATCAGCCCTGACACCGTCTGCCTGGCTTCTCTCTGCTCTCCCGGCTGGTCTTACCCCCACCCCTCCACAACCAGCCTTTGCTCAGAGCGCCCTCCAAGCCTCCTTCTCCTCTCCAATAGGAGCCAAATCCCACCCCCTGAGCGCCAGGTTCCTCCAGCCCCCGGGATGCCCCTTCTCACCACCGCCAACCCCCAGGACAGCAGCTGCAGAGTCAGGTCGCGTCTGCAAAGCGGAGAGAGTAGCACGCTCCCTGCAGTGTTGTAAGAACGAAAGCAGCATGAGGCACAGAGTGCACCCACTGTGGCCTCTGGCACACGGTGAGCCGGCCCCATCTCTAAAACAGCAAAACCACTAACCATTACTACTGCTGCTGCAGAGGATCCCTCCTGTCCTCCATTTCCTTACTTCGTTTCTCTCTCCAATCTGCTGCCAACACTTGCCATCTTATCTGATTTAGGTCCCTGTCTCAGCTCCCTTACTAGACCGAACATCCTAGCAAGTGTTTAGCGTGGTGCATACTGAGAGGTGACAGAACCACCAAATGCATGAATGATTCTAAATAATCATTTCTAAACCCTATAGTCTGTCCACAAGAAAACTCACATTTACTGTTTGAAGCAAGATTAAGAAGCGATTACAGGAGCAGAACTTTTCGTCAAAAGCAACAGTTCTCAAAGTGTGGTCTCCGGACCCAGAGTGTCAGCATCCTCAGACCTTGACAGCCCACCCCAATGGACCCCGCCACCAGCTTCGACCAGCTCTCCAGGGATTCTGATGACCCTGACTCGTGGGGTCCGCAGGGCAAGAAGCAACATGGCAGCCCAGAACGAGGCCCAGATCAGGACGGGATTCTCCGCCGGACTCTGGCCTTGACCTGGCAGGAGTCTCTTAACCTCCAGGAGTTCCAGTTTCTTAGAAGCGATATAGGGATGATCATCACACTCAGGATTCAGGGAGATCCCATGTGCAGTTCACACCAAGTAGGTGCTTAAAAACTGTAAGTTCCTTCCCGTTCTCATCCTGTCTATCTCACAGGGTTGGGAAGACTAAATAATACCCTGAAGCCGCCCCCTTGCACTGGGTAACTAACTCCTCTCAGAACAAACACTTTGGCTCGTCAAGCTCACAGCCATCTCAGGAGACGGGGAGGCTCCCGCAGCAGTCAAGACCCCACACCACCCAGGCCCCCGACACTGATCCTGCAGTGAGTGGGAGGGAGCTGGTCCTCCAACATTCGGGTCAGGATTAACTAACTCCTCACTGATCTCATCTAAATGAATCCAAACTTTACTCCTGGAAAAGGATGATCCGAAAACATTTTCCACTCAACACAGGAGAGCTATGAACCCGCTGAGCACCCTGGACCTGGCTTGTGGTTCCCGGACACAAGAACTGTTAACACAGCACCCCCTGAAACCCATTTCAGAAGAGAGCATCAGACAGCACAAGGAACCATTCAGTCTTCCTGGGTACTTCTCAGCCGTTTACACCATGGCGCCTCCGGGCTCGAAGCTGTGGCCTCTGCTCGGGAACCACCTCCCAGGACGACGGGCAGCACGGAGACCGGGAAGCTCCGGAAACCACGTCAGATGTCAGCTGGGGCATGGTTGCCAGCTCTCCGTGTGTCTGACCCAACAGTGCCCGGGAAGCATGCGGCAGGCCAGCCCCAAGGCAGGGTAAAAGGCCAATCCACCCACCCCCAGACAGTGAGCCCAAGGCTCTGCGGCTCAGGACACCTGGGGGGGTGCCTTACTGCTACAGAGGGCCCCTCGGAGCAGTGTTTTGACATCTCTATCCTGGGGCCTGGGACCCAGCACCCTCTCAACATGCCTGCTGAATTAGATGGATGGGGTGAGTTAGTTACAAGCCCCAGCAGCTGTTGAGGGAGGAAAACGAGGTCCAGAGAGACTGAGAGTTGAGCTCAATAAGGAATGTGGCCTTGATGTCACCCACCCAGGACAGGGCTCCATCCTGGGCCCAAACCCAACTTGCCCCCGTCCCCCGCAGCCACCCCTGCTCCGCTTGGACAGGGGACCACAGAGGGGGCCACACTGCCACTCGCCTCCTCCACCCGTCCCCGGCACAGGGGCCTCTTCTCTGCGAGTGCGGTTCCTTCCCCTTCCTCACCATCGGCCCAGGCCCAGCACCCTGCGGCGTGCCAGCCTCCTGACAGCTCTCCCGTCCCCACAGGGCGACTCGGCACTGGCTACGGCGGCCTTCTGTTGGTCACCACTGTCCCCCAAGTCTCTGTTCCCGCTGGTGACCCCATCAACCCTTTGAGCGCTGCGACAGCTCTGTAGGCCGTCCTTCCACCCCACTAAGCCTCAGTTTCCTCATCTTAAGGTGAGAAGGATAATAAAACTCACCATGCAGAACAGCTTCAGGAGAAAGTCACGGTGGTCAAATTGCTTCGTGTGGGGTAAACCTGCTGCTCCTGCTAGCCAGCTTTGTTGCTGGGGCTTCACTCCTGCGTCTCCCTCCCTTCTACCAACCCCTGGCACATATACCTCTCAAGAACATGAACAGCACTAAACGTCGTGAGGGTCACTTTTACACTTTGTCCCAATAGCACAGAACACATCAGAACCTGTTCTGGCCTCTAATCACTTATCTGAACTGAGCTGCGAAATTCTCAAGGCCTCACCTGCTGGCTCATTGGCTGGCAATGAAGGGGCCCCATTCTCTTCATGGTCGAGTGTCCTAAGGGACGGTGGACTTGGGGCCTGGTCACAGCTGGGCCTGCGGTCCCCCATCTCCTCTCCAAAGTGGAAATGAGCCAATCTCCCCGCCCCCACCAGAGCACAAACTAAAAAGCTCAGGAGGGCTGCACCATTTTTCAGGGCCCCACAGCTGAAATGGGCAAAGCGACATTCACCCCAGGTCCTCCTGAGAGAAGTGTCATGCTCTTTTCATTGCTACCCACCTGTACATCCCTTATGTTTGTATATTCTAAAATAAATCTCCTTTAACTTATAACCCTCATCAGCT
Organism: Oryx dammah; assembly: GCF_014754425.2. Taxonomy (NCBI): domain Eukaryota; kingdom Metazoa; phylum Chordata; class Mammalia; order Artiodactyla; family Bovidae; genus Oryx; species Oryx dammah. The sequence continues at coordinate 27,734,454 of NW_024070192.1, forward strand.
ACCTTGGTGTTTCAAAGGTAGTAACAGAGCCTCCTATTATAAAGGAGACAGAAAAGGGAAAAAAAAAAAAAAAACAATCCCCCCAAGTTTACTGGCTCCCTACCACAACTGCCTGGAATTCAATACCAGAAATAAGTTTCTGGAATATGGATGCCATGAAAGAGCACCTGAGGAAGAAGAAAGGGAGGTGGGAACCTCCAGAAAGGTGGGAAAAGACCCTCCAGGGCCTAGTGTCCATCACCCCTTATCAGAGACCCTATACCAGGGAGCAAAGGCAGGCTCCCAGGTGCCAGTCAGCCAACGCGAGAGGCGTAAATAATTTCACAGGCCCACTAAAGGCTGAAAAGTAAGCTGGAAATTTACAAAGCAGGAAATAGGCAAATCACTCCAGCCTAATCCGGCCAGGCCCATAAGGACGCCAAAGGTCCCTGCTCATAGAAGGCGTTTTACCAGTCCTTCCACCAACAAGGAGGAACCCAGTCTTAAAAGAAACCAATCCACATTCTTGACGGATCACGCCTGGCGTGAGCTCCCGCCTTGGGTGAAAAGGCACGTTGCTCATCAGTCAGGAAATTCCACGGGGCGGGCCTCTGGTGGTCCTTCACCTCCACCTCGGGCTTCCTCACCGGGATGCTGGTCATCCCGGTGCCCGGAGCCCCCAGAGGGTTTGCACTGCCGAGTAACCCCCTCTCTACCTGCCCCTAGAAGGCCGGCGGCGTCGGCAGATTTGAGGACGCTGGGAAGTGACAGCCACCAGGCAGACAGTGGCTCCAGGGACATGAGGACCGCCTCTGACAGACGGAACTTCAGACCTGACAGGGCAGCGACTCGGACAAGGTCACGGGGAGAGTCGGCAGCAAGGCTCCCCGGCCCGGGCTCCGGTCGTCAGCCGGCACGGCCGCCCTCCCCCCCAACGCCAGCCTTCCCAGGAGCGCGCCGGCCTCCCCGCTCCCCGCCGCGGAGAGAGGCTCAGCCCGACGGGCCCGGGGCAGGGAGCCCGCTGGGACCGCGGCGGCCGGGCCGGGGCACGGGGCTGGGCCCCGCCGCGCAGCAACGCGCGGAGCACCGCCCAGGCCTCGGGACGCCGTGGTGGGGGCCTTACCGAGGCACTGCCCCACTGGCGTGCTGAACGGGTTCCCCAGGAGGAACTCCATCTTGGGCGGACGGCTCGGCAGCAGCCCGCGCGCGTCAGCCGCCGGGTCTCCGCGTCCCCTGACGCGCTCCCGGCCTGACTGACACTTGCCCCCGCCCCACCCTCTGGAACGCCGGTGACCGCCGCTGGCCCCGCCCCACCTGTCCCTATTGGGTGAGAACTGCCTTGCCCTCTTCCCATTGGTAACCACACCACCCTCCGCGAGGTCCCGCCCACCCCGCGGCATCCGATTGGGCGGGGTGGCTAGCTAAGTCATAGGAATTTCCGTCACCTCCCCTGGCCCGCCTCCCGACGAGAGACTGTGTATTTTGATTCATTTATGTACTGTCAATCGAGTGAATCCTTACTGTTACTGGACAAGAATCAAATCATTCACTCAAAAAGGGGGCAGGGGAGGGCGGGGCTAGTAAGTTCCCCGCCCAGGGAGAGTGCTGATTGGACAAGCATTTGTTTTCTCTAAGGCTGGTTGGTGCTGGGTGACATTCCCCGCCCAGAAATATGATCACGTGGCCGTCAACTTTCACCCAGGATGTCTACTCCCTGACTTCCCCCTAGCAACGGAGTGCGGCGCTTGGTTCTCCTAGCAACCCAGCTCAGCTACCAGGAACAGGTGGCAGACTGTGCCAGAGAAGCTGAGAGCCCGGAGCCGAGAAGCTGCTGAAGGACTTGACCTTTTCACGAAGGAGCCTGCTGGCCGCGCCTCGCCGGTCAGGGCCTTCAGGCCTCGTGGGGACAGAAGCTCGGGAAGGGTTTCCTATGGGCGCAGACCCCAACGAGACCTTTAAGGTCCCACCCCCGGCCTCCGGGCCAGAGAGAGGTACCCGGCCCACTGATCCCTCTTCAGGAGGACATCACTGACCGTCTGCCCGACCTCTCAACTGCTGCTACCTTGTTCCTCTTCCTTAGAGCTACCCTTGGTGAAGGGTTTTGGCCTGGAACGTGGATGCCCTGTCAGCAGCTCCCTTCCCGGGCCTCAGTTTCCCCGTCTGGACAGACAGGGCAATAGGGCTCCCTTCTCTGCTGGCTCCCAGACCAGACCTGTAATTTGATCATGAACGTTACTCCAGAGCATGGTGAGCACTCAGAAGAGGGTGGTTTTCTCTTATCAATTCACAGCCAATAGGGGCTCCATTTTTCAGGTCCAGGTGATGCCAAGTCCTTGTTTCGCTGGATGATTCAGGATCTGGTTCTCTGTGAGGAGGTGTAAGTCTCTTGGCTGTTCTCCCCACCCGCAACAACACTACTGTCAGGCAAGTCAACAGCAGCCCCGGCTGGGTGGGGAAGTACTGATAACCCCCCCGGGGGAGGACTGTCCTGATTTTGGGCCAAACCTGGAACAGTTATGAGAAACAGTGTGAACTGTGACAATGACCCACAGCATGGGGGTGCAGTTGAGTCTGATTAAGAGCCTGAGCTCTGCATGCCTGACCTCCTGCCTCTGCATGCACGGGATTTGTCTGTCAGCATGGGTGTCACTTGACTTGCTTAACCAGCTTCCATTTTCTTACCTGAAAACTGCAGAGTCAGTCCCTCACATAAACTACATTTCTAGAGGTCTCTCAAACCCACTTCTTACCTGCACCCCAATCACCCCTCGACTCTTGACATTCTCAGTGCAACAAGCCAGAATGAGCTTCTTCAAATTAAACTGATCATGTCACGTCCTCATCATGCCTTGGAGCTTCCTAGGGATCCTGGGATGATCACAACACCCCAGGAGGCCTTGCCACTCTGGGCATCCCGGTAGAACCTGCCTCCTCCTCTCCCAGCTCACGACCCTCACCCCAAAGACCCCTCCTCCTTCTCTCCAGGTCTCAGCCCAGGTCCCCACAAGTATGTTGTCATAGTTCCCTACACCCACAGACTTGTCACATTTATAATTAAAGGTTATGATCATCTGAGTTGGGTCTGAAACAGGGGTAAGGAGGTCTATGAATCACAATACTCCTAAACCCACTAACCGAGTCTTATCCATGCATGTAGTAGCTATTCATTGCACATTTCTGGACTAAATAAATGATCTTAAACAAATATTGGAGGGAGGAGTTACCCGTCTTTTACAGATAGGAGGTCGAAGGCTTGGAAAGCAAAGTCAGTTGCCCAAGGGTGAGAATCCAACTCTGGTGTGTGTAACAAACACAGATGTTCCACACTGCCTGATGACTGTTGGGCCTGTCTGGAAGCAGGCTCGGCCCAGCTCAGGGACCAGGCCCTTGTGTGACAGGAGTGATGAGAAGTCAGCCAAAGTTTTGAAATCAGAGTGTGAATCATTTCCCAAAGCACAGCACTTGTCTGTAAAGGAAAAAAAGGCTGGGGGGGAAGCACCAACACTTTCAAGTAGAATCTGCCAAATACGGCACATTAAAATTTCCCCAGAGAGAAGCTGGTGTCAAGTTTGGGAAATTTTAGAAAAATTGTCTCCAAAGAATGGGGAGATAGAGAGAGGTAGAGGACTAGAAATGTCTTTCAGGGGTTGAGTCAATCAGTTGAAGGACATGAGAGACTGTGGAGGGACCCAGGAAGAGGGGAGACTCAGAGGAGAAGTGGGTGCAGGAAGAAGGAGGCTGTGCCTGCTCTGGGGCCACTGGGACCAGGCTCATGGACACTCCAGAATCAGAAGATGCACAACTGCACAAGCTGCATGGCTGGGTGGGGTAGAGGCAGCCAGGCAGGGGGTCTCTGAGACCAGGTGCAGGATTGCCAGGCCCACCCCACTTTGCCCAACACCAGGAGTCTCCCTGGCAGTGCTCGCTGGAATAAAAAGGCGATTGCGGGGCTGCATCATCAGGGACCAGTGGGGCAGGGAGGCCGGACGTGGGCACGCAAGGGCCAAGGTAGGAGGTGAAGCCAGCAGGCAGGTGAGAACAGAGTGGAGAGTAGAGGGAAGACTGAACGTCCAGAGCATTCCGAGGCAGAATCAGGGCGTTTCCAGTAGCATGTGCGCTCCCATGCGGTCCAGCCCTTCTGGGTGTGCTAGGACGGCTGGTAATGATGGACTGCAGTCAAACTGCCCTGGACCGTGGCTCTGTCCAACCAAGAACAGCAGTGTAGGTTCGTCCGTGTGACAGGAGTGATGAGAAGTCAGTCCGCTGTGCCTCAGCCAAACCCCTTTGGACCAGTAGCAACAGATACCTCCTGGGTTAGTTTAGGGAAATGAGGATTTAACTTGCGAAGTCAGTGCCCTGTCTAGGGGCCTGGGGTCAGAGGTCCAGGGGCCTGAGGTTGGAGCAGGAAGGGCTGGGAAGCCAGCGAGGGGAAGGCAGCCTCTGTCTGTCCTTTTGTCTTTTTTCCTGGATCAAGTTCCCATCTTGCTTCTGTCTGTCCGTCTTCCTCAGGTCCTGTTACTCTCTCACTCACCATGTCCCTGACCAGCCCTTAGCTCCCAGTGCCTTCCCAGCTCAAGTAGCCAGCGCTGACGGGTGCTTTGTCCTGAGGCCGCAGTTCACGTGTCTCTGGGGAGGGTCACAGACAGCCAGCTTGAGTCCATGTGTACCAGTGGCTACACCCTGGGCACCTGTGGTTGGGGGTGCTTACAGATATGGCCACCTTCGGAGGCTGAGGCTCTCAGGGAAGTGGGGCCGGGCCTGGCAGTCCTGGCTGGGGCCACCAAGGACTGTGATCAGTGGTTGGTGCCGAGAAACCCAACAAGGGTGGGCACAGAAAGCCAGAGGCCCAAGATGGCGATGGCTTTGCAGGCAGCTGAGCTCCAGAGGCTAAAGGGACCAGTATGGATATCGGGGCCGCAGTAAGGGTCACAGCCTGGTTGTGGAGACAAGGGGTGCACCATTGTTGGTGGGCACCAGGCCGGCGGGGGTCTGGGGAGGCCCAGGTTTAGCAGCCAAGAGTGGGAGGGGCCTGCCTTCAGAGCGTCATAGCTGCCACGCTACCCCACGATGCAGTGAAAGGATACTGGCCAGGCCCCGCCCTCAAAGGGAGGCAGGAGAGGCGGCCTCAGCCAGGGTGTTGGTGTTTTCCAGGAGGGATGAACCGGCTGTATGACATGGAGCCCAGAGTGATGGACGATGAGATGCTCAAGTTGGCCGTGGGGGAGCAGGGCCCACGGGAGGAGGCCGGGCAGCTGGCCAAGCAGGAGGGCATTCTCTTCAAGGACGTCCTGTCCCTGCAGTTGGACTTCCAGAGTACGTGTTCTGGGCGGGGCCGGGCAGGGCGGGCACAGGCAGCCCCCAGTTCCACGCACGGTCCACAGTCTATGGTCCTTGGTCGTATTCGGGCAACCTGGGTTGAAAAGCACAAGACCAGCATGCGTGGTTTTTAGACTTGGTATCGACTGAGGGTGGCACTCTTGGTGGCCGTGACAGAGGGTCTGCCTGCCTCAGGAGCAAGGGGGCAGTCAGCCGCATGACAGGGAGCCGGTCTTCAGAGGGCTCAGGATCAGTGATGCGAGGAGCCTGCCTCTGTGTGGGCAGTTCTTCTCCTCATAGTATATGGACATTTGGGGGCCATTTCTCTGCCTCTTATGGGCCCCCATCTTTGGGCAGACACACAGCGTGCAATTCTAGGTAGAGACATGCAGGGTCCTTGTGGCCAGAGCACCCCACAAAATGCTCAACGGGCCATCCCTGTAGCCTTGATTCCCTTTGTCACCCCGGGGGGCCCTGCTGCGCCCTCTGACTGAGCCCAGGCATTTCGAGGGGGAGCCGTGTGAGTCCCTGCCCTGGAAGGCCCACCTACCTTCACCTTGCGGGGTAGCCCGTGGTAGCCCGGCACCAGCACTAACAGGAACTCTGAGTTCTGCGGAGCTGGGCCCACACCTCCAGGGTCCCCGGCACTCCAGGGCAGGAAACAGGGCTTCTGGGGCCCCTCCCACAGTCAGCCTGCATCATCCAGCCCCCGTGACACCGGTACTAAACACTGATGCCCACCTGGGCGCACCCTCCGTTGTTTCAGACATCCTCCGCATCGACAACCTCTGGCAGTTTGAGAGCCTTCAGAAGCTGCAGCTGGACAACAACATCATTGAGAAGATTGAGGGCCTGGAGAACCTCACGCACCTGGTCTGGCTGGGTAAGGCCCCGCGCGGCCCCGCTTCCCTGCTGGCTCCCTCCAGCAGGTGCTCCATCTGCTGGAAGCAGGAAAGCCTCTGTCTAGTGATGGTCACCCAGGGATGCAGCCAGAGCTGGGAGGAGCTGGGCCCTGGGATGCAGGGGTGTGGGGTGAGGAGAGGGTGTTTGATGGTTCAGTGCACCCACAGCACCCCCTGAACCCATAGCCACCCCCTATCTGCACCCATAGCCCCCTGCCTGCACCCATGGCCCCCTACCTACAACCACGGCCCCTCCGTACCCATGGCCGCCCCGTACCCACTGCCCCCCTGTACCCACATCCCCCTATTGTACCCATGGCCCACCCCTGCCTGTACCCACGGCCCCCTGCCTGCACCCATGGCTCCTGCCTGTACCCACAGTGCCCCCCTGCACCCACAGCCCTGCCCTGCACCCACAGCACCCCCCTCGCCTGTACCCATGGCCCCCTGCCTGCACCCATGGCCCCTTCCTGTACCCACAGCCCTCCCTGTACCCACAGCCCACCACCACCCCCACATGCATAGGCCCTGCTGGTGGCCAGTCAGCTGTCACAGTGCTGAGGGTAAGCTGGAGCCGGCTACTCCTGCTGCCCACATCTTGTCCCAACTCCACACTCAGGGATGCCCTGTTGGTAGCCTGACACTGGCAGTAGGAGTATTTATACCACAGCAATCTGCAGCTGCTCAAATCCTAGCTGCCTCCCCCCGAGCCCTTTGTTGAACATCTACCAGCTCTGTCTGCAAAGAACAGAGCCTGGCAGGAAAGGAAGTGGGGGAACCCAGTCAGGCCCCGCTCTGCTGAACTGCTAATGAATTCTGGATATGTGAGCTCAGCTCCCACACCTCACTTTCCTTACGTGTTGTTGACCTTGGGCACCTGGCACCCTTGAATCTCGGCTCCCTCATCCCTAAGACATGGCGATGACAGCTCTGCTTGTGAGGGTGAAACAAGGAAAGGCACGGGGCGGTCCTGGTGTAGGGAAAGTGTCCCAGGACAGCATCCTCTGAGGGGCCGGGGAGGCTAAATGACTTCTGGAGCCCCTTAAACATCAGGGCTTTAGCTGAAAGCTCATGAAAAGTTCCCACTTTGGGCCTTGGGGCCATCCGTGTTCCAGGACAGTGTTGCAGCCCCGACCCCCTCAAACCTAATCCTGCAGTGGGAAAAAGCAGTTTGATTCCCAAAGATGAGAAACCTGGAGTAGAGGGGGTCCTCAGGTCAGCTGGGGTTGGGCCTGGAGTGTGGGGCGGCCTGGCCTCAAGGGTGTCCCCCTCCCCAAGATGTGCTGACCCCATCCCCAGTGAGTTTCCGTCCCGTATCGCGGGCCGCACAGATGGAAGCCTTTGCCCGCCTCTGCGACCGGGAAGGAGATAGTAGAGCCGAGGTGGGGGTTCAGCTCCAGGACGGTGCCCCTAAGCCAGGCCTGTCCTCCAGACCTGTCTTTCAACAACATCGAGGCCATCGAGGGGCTGGACACGCTGGTCAACCTAGAGGACCTGAGCCTGTTCAACAACCGCATCAGCAAGATTGACTCGCTGGACGCGCTGGTCAAGCTGCAGGTGTTGTCGCTGGGCAACAACTGTATCGGGAACCTGATGAACGTGAGTGTGGGCTCCGGCAGGGGCCAGGGGACCGTGAGGGTAGCTCCCCACCACTCCCCACCCCGTCCTAGAAAAGCTGGAAATCCGGATTCAAGGACATTCAGATACCAGCTTAGCCCGTGGGGGCCTGCATGTGGGTGCGTCTGTGCCCCACCCCCACCACTCACTCAGCAGACATTGCTGAGGGGGGCCCTCTTGCCTATGGGGCATCTGGCCTGTGCCCAGTGGGGACAGAGACCAACAGCAGCCCCAGGTCGCTGGCAGGGCGGGCAGAGGGTACAGGGCAGTGCCCCAGGCAGAGTAGCTAGAGCAACGGACCAGCGGGGGGTGAGGCCCTGGGCCGGGAACTCAGCATCCAGGGCTCAGTGCCCATCTGTTCCTGAGGACAGACAGCAGTCCACCCCACAGGCCATCGTGAGGGTCAAGTCTGTCCATGTAGGGCAACTGCGGCAGGACAGGGCGCAAAGGGGCTATGGAGGAAATGGTGCTTATTCAGGAATTTTCAGTTAAGGGTAAACCCCCAAATAGCCCCAAATCATGCTTGTGGGAACTTCTGAGTGTTTAGAGCTGTTGCTGCCTGGGTAGGTCCAGCACCTGGGAGCCTGTATGTGAGTGGACTGCCTCTGACTTGTCATCCTCAGACACTAGCCCTGGCCCTGAGCAGATCCTGGCCTGGGCAGGGAGGGGACACCGACTCAGGCCGTGCCCCACCCTGCTGTGAACACCCCCCTCCCTCCCTGGCCTGGGCTGTTCTTTTGTCCCCGTTTCCCCAGGGCGTGCTGGGTGCCAGGCACGCACCCCCCACCCTATGAAGACAGGAGAAGCAAGTGCCGCTGGTCCCCAGAGAGACAAGGCAGGGGGTGCTGGCTTCACGGCTGACAAGCCCAGAGCATCTCTGGTTTCAGTCCTTACCTGCCCTGAGTTTCTTACATCTGCTTATAGATTTTCCTGTTATGTATTTATTAGGCTTGTTTTCATTTTGTTCATTGAATTAAAAGCAAGTGGCTGACTCAGCAGAACTCAGGGCACGCACAGCAGAGCCCCTCGCTCTTGACCTCTGCCCCTGTGTCCCCTGCCAGAGGCCACAACTGCTCCTAAATCGCACACGTGTCTTTCCAGGCATCTTACTGTCTAAATGTTTCACACGATTGTCACACCTGTCTGGCTACTCTCCAGAGCCTGTCTTGGGTCGCCCCGCCCCCCGCCCCCCACTCTCCGCAAGTCATCGGTGCCCTCTACACACCACAGGCCATTTCATTGCCTAGATCCTGCAGGATGGAGTTCTCCAGCCCCCGAGGGTGGACGCTGAGGTGTTCTCCGACCTCACGCCGTCATACACAGGCTGTTGGGGATGTCTTTGATCGGGGCTGACTGTGCACCTGGATGAGCCCCTGTGGGAGATGAATTCCTCCAGGTGGAGTTGCTGGGTCCGAGGGCATTTTCTCATTGTGATGGGTCTTGCTGCATGGCCATCTACAGAAGTGGAACCACCTACAGACCCAGCAGCAATGACGAGAAGTCCTGTCCCTCTAACCACCCACAGCACACTTTGCTCCCAGACCTTTTTTGCTTTGATGATCCCAAAGACAAAGACTGGAATCCCACTGGGAGAGCTCTTAAAATGAAATCAGGTCCTGACCCCCGCCCCACCCCACATACCCTGAAAACCCCCACAGCTCCCATTTCCCTAAGACAGCTTTCAAACTCCGGACCGGACCGAAGCCCAGCAGGTCTTCTCAGACCTCCTGGCCCCTCCCTGCTTCCTGGCACTGGCCACACCCTTTCCCACGGCGCTGCCTTCGTTTTTGCTGGTTTTGCTTCTGGGAGTACACTCGCCACTGCTCTTCCTGCTGCTTCCTCAGAGTTCAGAGGCTCAAATCCTAACGGAACCCCACACCCATCATTGTCCCTAAGGCTCCCTCCCTACCTACCCCCTCGAGTTCTTTGAGCGCTTATGACCAACAGCAATGTCTCTGACTTTTAAAAAACATTTATCTTTGGCTGTTCTGGGTCTTTACTGCTTTCCTCAGGCTTCCTCCAGTTGTGGAGATGGAGGAGGCGGGCCCGCTCTCCAGATGCCACGTGCTGGCTTCTTATTGTCGTGACTTCTGTTGTTGCAGAGCACGGGATCTAGGCGCGTGGGCGCAGTGGCCTTGGTGCACGGGGGCTCTGCTGCTCTGTGGGATCTTCTGGGGCCAGGGATGGAACCTGTGTCCCCTGCATCGACAGGCGGATTCTTATCTGCGGTGCCCCTAGAGCAGTTCCTCTGCTGACTTTTGAAGCATTCCTGTCCCCTGCCCTTAGAGTGTCAGCTCCTGCTCCGAGGGCTCTGTTCCCACTGTGTCCCCAGGCTGGCGGGTGCTCAGTGATGTTTGCTGAATGAATAAACAACTGACAAGGGAATCCCTTCAGGAAGGAAGCGAAGCAGGTTTCTCTTGTCTTTCGCACAGGGGAGGAGATGCTGTCAGATGAGGGGCTGGTGGTCTTGCTGAATGTCCCTCATTACTAACAACAGGAAAAGTAAATGGTTGTTAGTAGTGGTCCCACCAGCTGCCACCCAGTAGATCCAGGTTCTGCTGAATTTCAGGGCACAGGGCCTTTCAGAGCACTGACGAGTGGAAAGGGTGCCTGTGCTGAGAGTGGAGGGTGGAGGGACAGCGGGCGCTTAGGGAGCAGGTCCCAGCCATCTTCTTGGCGCTCCTCGCGGCATTGGGTCCCTCTCAACACCTGCGCGTGACACCCTTGTGGCCCCTTCACAGACGGGGAGACTGGGTCCCCAGTGAGCGTGGGACGCCATCCACTGGCCCTGGCAAAGACCACGGCTCCTCGTCCTTGTGGCTTCCCGGTGTGGGCAGAGGGCAGAGAAAGGACACAGGCCCGCCTTCCCCTCAGGTCATCTACCTGCGGCGGTTCAAGGCCCTGCGCACACTCAGCCTGTCCGGGAACCCAGTGGCCGAGGACGAGGACTACAAGATGTTCATCTGCGCCTACCTCCCCGACCTCGTGTACCTGGACTTCCGGCGCCTCGATGACAACATGGTAGCGTCTCCCTTCGACATGGGCTCCGCGGGTCAGCGTCCAGGCCCTGGGCATCTGGGGAGGGCCATGTCCACAGGAGGAGAGGAAAGCAGCCCCTCCTGGAGGCTCCTGACCCTAAAGGCCCCGGTCACTGTGGTGCACGTTCTCGGCCGGGCCCTGTCCTGGGCCTCCTCCCGCCTCTCACTGCTGTCCTGCTCTGTCTGCTTCTCCGTGAACAAGTCTGGGAGACTAAGTGAGAGTTGGCCCTCAGTGGGCTCAGCAGCTCAGGGCAGAGTCAGGACTCACCCCCACAACAGGCAACCCCAGGAGTGACACTGACAGGTCACGGTAGCACCCCAAAGTGCCAACCTCGCTGACCCCAGAGGGATGCCCCCAGGACCCCACGGCCAAGGTGGCCAGTGGAGAGCTGGGCTCAACTGTAGCAGAGCCAGGGTCTATGGCCTGTGGGAGCCTCATCTCAGGAGGAAGGCCCCGCCCCTGTCCACTGCCTGGCCAGGCCACCCCCGCCTCTGTCCTACACCCCTGCCTCTGTCTTACACCCCTGCTGGGAGCTTTTTACCCTTTACCCTGTGGCCAGTTTGTGGGTGCTTTGCCCCCAGGGGAAAAAACCCCGCCCGACAGGGAAGGCCTCTGGCAGCAGGATGGGATGAAAGCAGGGTATGAGGAGGTGGGGGACTTGCCACCCCCTAATCAGAAGCTGCTGCCTTTCCTGGGAGGAAGGAGCCTGTGTCTGGGGTGGGGGGAGGCCCTAAGGTGACCTGGGGGCACCGGGAGAGCTGATTGGTCCCCCCAGGTCTCCATGCTGACCCTGCTGGCCTGGCTGCTGTGCCACCTTCCAAGTATGGAGCCCTCTGCTCACAGGAACCTTTCTGGGGGTGTCCACAGAGACCAGTGGGGATCCACAAAGATCCAGGGGGTCCACAGAGACTGGGGGTCCACAGATACCAGGGGGTCAGAGAGTTGCCCCTCCTTCCCCAGCCATGCCCTTCTCTTGTCCAGGAACAGGACAGGACTGAAATTTTGAATTTCAAGACTCCCAAGTCTTATTTTTTGCATTTAGGCAATACTTTGAAGGGCAGTGGGGGCTCAAATGCTGAGAATAAGCTGAGAGCATTGTGCCCAGGCCTGTGGCTTGCACCCCCCACTGCAGCTCTTCCTTGTGCACCCCTTAAAGAGGGCCAGAGCCCAGCCAGGGAAGGTGTGGGAGCCAGCAGGACTGCGAGGGGGCCTCCACCCCAGGGACAGCCCACATCCTCACTCAGCCTGCCCTTGAGGCTCCCACACTGATTTACCCGAGGCTCAGAATACTTGGGAAGGGCGGGGGAGGGAAGACAAGCCACTCCTGTCCAGGCCCTGCCCCTGCTGGGGAGGCCAGTGGCCGTGAGGGACCCCTGGTCCCAGAGTAACGATGCCCCTTCCCGCTTCTCTGACAGAAAGAGCTGGCGGAGATGAAGCACCAGTACAGCATCGACGAGCTGAAGCACCGGGAGAACCTGATGCAGGCGCAGCTAGAAGACGAGCAGGCCCGGCGGGAGGAGCTGGAGGAGCACACGGTGCAGGGCTGCCCCGGGAGACCCGCTGCCCCGCCCGCCCCGCTCGCCCCGCCCGCCCCGCCCGCCCAGTCCTGCACCAGTCTCAGCCTAGTTTGCGAAGGTCGGCAGAGCCCAGGCCTCAGAAACCTGCCATTTGATTGAGAACAGCTGGTACCCAGGGTCTCTGGGCCGCTGGAGCTTCAGTCAGGACAGTCATGCTGACCTGTCGCCCCCACCCCCAACTCTGTCCCACAGCCCCCAAGCCCCACTCTGGCCCAGGGCCAGAGACTCTGTGCCCAGCCATTTTTCAGAGCAGTCCCTGGTCCTTAGGCCCACTGGTCAGTTCCCCGGGAATGCTCATTTCTCCCAGGGCGCCCCCGCTCAGCAGGACCAAGCTGGGGGCACCCTTCAGTTTTCTGCCTCTGTAGCTCTGGCCTCACCCAGCCCTTTGCCTGCCCATCCCTGCCTGCTTTCCCAAGGGCTGGGCACGCACGGCCCCAGTGCCCAGCACGGGGTCCTGCCCAGTGAGCCCGCTGTGTCTCTGACCACAGGCAGCCTTCGTGGAGCAGCTAAACGGCACCTTCCTGTTTGACAGCATGTACACTGAGGATGTAGAGGGCAGCAAGCTCTCCCACCTGCCCGGCATGGGCGAGCTCCTGGAGGCATATCCTTCCAGGTCATGGCCACCCCACAGGCCCTGGGCATGGGAGCCCAGGGGGAGTCCCCTTCCCCTCTGGGCCCCAGGACAGTGCACCCAGGGCAGCGAGGAACACATGGGGTGTTCCTCAGCACAGGGGAGAAACACATGGGGTGTCTGGTCAGCAGGGCCCAGGTTGCTGGGGATGAAGCCTAGCTGTTCACGGGTTCCTGCTGTGTGCTTTGCACCCAGTGTTTACAACTGTGTCACCACCCACAGGGTCTCAGACCCCGGCTTGCAACTGGGGAGGTTGAGCTTGCAGAGGGAGACGTGTCGCACGGTTAGGGGCTGCGGGCTGGGCCTGATCCCTTCCCCCAGAGGATGTGACTGATGGGCACTTGTCACCATAGCCACCTACACAGGACCCTCCCTGAATTCTCAGGCTGAGGGTGGAGACACCCAATCACCACCTTATACTCCATCTCAACTGTGGCTCTGCCTCCAGGCCCACATGCCACCCCAACCTGGCAGTGCCCCCAGGCAGCACACCCCCAGGCAGCCCACCCCAGGCAGCCCACCCCCAGGCAGCCCACCCCCAGGAAGTCCACCCCCCAGGCAGCCCACCCTAGGCAGCCCACCCCCAGGCAGTCCACCCCAAGAAGCCCACCCCCAGGCAGCCCAGCCCCAGGCAGCCCATCCCCAGGCTGCCTACCCCCAGGCAGCCCACCCCCAGGCAG
>NW_024070192.1:28433130-28479678 GCF_014754425.2 Oryx dammah
TGTTCTTGCCTGGAGAATCCCAGGGACGGGGGAGCCTGGTGGGCTGCCATCTATGGGATGGCACACGACTGAAATGACTTAGCAGCAGCATATGCTTTTCTCCCCTGCTGCACCACAGTTCTCAGGTGAGAAAACTCGGCCATAGGTGGTACATCACTAAAACTCTACCTGAGTGCTGGTCTGGAAGCACTTACACCAGTTCTGATTTCTAATACCACAAACAACATTGTGATGAGATCTCACCTTCTTGTGAGTTATTTATATGTGATAAAAACTTTATAAGACCATTTTGCTGTGAGTGGTCTTATAAACAGAATGCAGTTACCACAAGTCAAATATTACTATACACACTTCTACAGCTCTAAGAATCATCATGCTGTTTTCTGAAGCAGCCAAAAGTGAGCACACAGTTCTCACTAAGCTTCCAAAACACTGGGTTATACTATTTAAATGTTGGCTTAGTTAATAGGTATAAACTGTTATTTTCTTTCTCTCTTTTCTTTGGCCACTCTGCGTGGTATGAGGGACCTTAGGTCCCTGACCAGGGATGGAACTGGTGCTCTCTAGAGGGGACAGTGGAGTCTGAACCACTGGGCCACCAGGGAAGTCCCCTCATTTACTTTTTATAACCCTTTAAGGTAAAGAAGATTGTTATCTCCACGGAAATTATATCACACCGTGAAGGCATTTTCAGAACTTGCACCCCAAACAAGAGCCCAAGGCAGAACTAAGTCAATCCTCACCTGAGGTGGTTCTTATCCGAAGGCCCATGTGGGCACACGTGGTGGCTGCGGCCCTGTGTGGGGGAGACCCCACTGTGAACATCACAGCCCTAGAACTTGCTGCTGCTCCTATAGCGGGGGCCAGGGCAACACCACAGGCTCCTGCAGGGGCTGAAAGAAGAAGTTCACCAGGTGTGCTATATTCCAGAGGGCAGGGTTACAGGGAGACTTCACTGTTACATTAGATTTTTGGTTTTTTACAATAAGCATTTATTACTCTTAAAAACAGAGAATTCAATTTAGAGCTCCATGAAAAATATTTTACAGTAATCTCTTCACAGCTGTGAATCTTCCTGTCACCAAAGCCTAGAAGTCAGTTTTCTGTGCACTTCTAAAATATGTGAACTGCAGTCACAGCTGAGAATAATTTGAAAATGTGGAAACTAAGAACTGAAAATAAAAATGTGAGGAAAAAAACCTGATTAAAAAATGGGCAAAAAAAAAAAATGGGCAGAGGACCTGAGAAGTTAATTTTCAAAAAAATATGGTCAATAGGTACATGAAAAGATGTTCAACATCACTAATCATCAGGGAAATGCAAGGAAAAATCACAGTGAGACACCACCTCATACCTGTCAGGACGGTCATCCTCAAAAAACCACAAGTAACAAATGGTGGTGAGGATGTGGAGAAACTTAAGAGCTAAGCTGTCTTATAGCTTATAGTTTCTTAGAAGAAAATGCAGAGTTAGGCATGAGATAGGAGTATCTAGGGAGACTCCAAGAAAAGGGAGACAAAAGCAAAGACTCCAGAGAAAAGTTTACCCTGCTACCTAGAGCTACAGCAAACCCTACACACAGCCTCACTCGTGGCAAAAAAAAAAAAAAAAAAAAAAGACCTCACACTATTTGACTTGATTCTTTATATCTAGCATATCATGTCTGGCTTTCAACAAAAAATTAAAAGGCAAGCTCATCAACAGACAGGACGTGGCAGAGAAGAGAAATGAGTAATGTATCTGATGAGCTCATCAACAGACAGGACATGGTGGAGAAGAGAATCAGCTAGCCTGAAGGTATGTCAGTAAGAACTTCCAAAACTGGAAAGCAAAGAAAAAGAAGAACCAAAAACAAAACCCCCAGAATGTCCAAGAACTGTGGGACAACCACAAAGGTATAATATATATGCAATGGGAATATCAGAAGGAGAAAGAAAGAAATGAAAGAAATACTTGAAGTATCAATAGTAAAGACCAAGTAATTTCCCAAACAAATGCAGAATCAAACCACAGATCTAGGAAGCCTCAAGAACACCAAGTGGTTAGAATTAAAAAAAAAAAAAATCTATAGCTAGGCACTTCATATTCAAACAGCAGAGAATCAAACAAAAATTCCTGAAAAAAGTCAAACTGTGTGTCGGGGGGCAGGGGGGTGGGGTGGGGAGAGAATATCTCATCTATTACATCAGATGAACAAGGGTAAGACTTACACCAGACTCCTCTTTAGAAACCATGCCAGATGAGAGTGGAGTGAAAAGTGAAGTCCTATTGTACAGAAACCACAAACCACACTCAAGATATTTACTGGTCTAGACATTCCCTGCTTTGGAGATTCACAGGAGAGTCAATAAAAGAATTACAGAGAAAATAAGAACAAAGGTTACAACAGTGATTCTCAAATTTAAGTATGCATAATAATCACATGGGGAGTTTGCTAGAGACACAGATTCCTAAAATCCATTTCCAGAAAGCTCAATTGAACAAGTCTGGTTTAGGGCATGGACCAGCCCTTTGATTTCATTTTTTTGACAAGCAGCCCAAAGTAATCTTGGTGTGGGTCCATGGACATAAAGGTCTCTGGAACAACTGAAAGAGCCAGGGATCCCAGTGACCCATGGCTCTCTATAGGATAGGCCAGCCACATAAGAAATGCTGAAGAACACGTATGTGTTTAAGGTAACTTTGGCTAGTGTTATCTTACTGATAAAAAACAATCTTGGTCAGAACTCCTTCTAACTCACGGGTTGCTTATCATCCAGACACTGCACAAGTCGCTGTCTTGGCAGGCTCCTAAGAAATCAGATGAGATGACAAACGCTGGATGAAGAGATGTGGGTCAGCAGGTTCATGAACAATCAATAGGAGTAGATAGGCAGAATGTTACCCCCACAGCCAAGCCAGAGAGGCTCACGTTCTGACCCTCGGAACCTGTAAATACCTACATTACATGGCAAAGAGGAATTAAAGTTGCAGATGGAACTAGGGTTGCTAATCAGCTGGCCTTAAAGAGATTATCCAGTGGGTCCAATGCAATCACAAGGGGCCTTCAAATGGATAACAAGCAGGCAGAAGGTCTGAGTCTAGACTGGCCATGGCTGGCTTTCTAGATGGAAGGGGAGCAGGTGAGCCAAGGGGAGCAGGTGATCCCTAGAAGCTGGAAAGGCAAGGAATACAGTCTCCCCAGAGCTTCCAGAGTGAACACAGCCCTGCCCACACCCTAACGTCAGCCCAGTGAGACCTTGAGAACCGTAAACTAATATACTTGTGGTAATCTGTCACAGCAGCAAGAGGAAACTAACAAATCATGTGCCTAAAGGAAACCAGATTTTTCTCACCTGTATCCATTGGTCGTTCTGTATTTAAACTGTCCGTGCTGCCCTGATGTCCACCAAAAGGTGTTTTTACTTGTTGATCTGATAATTTCCCAGTACTGACGGACCTAAAAAGAAAAATAATAATGTAAATGTATACTTTTAAAAAATCCAGACATATCAATAACAAGGGTGACTTAAGCCAAGCCATAAAAGGGTTAATGGGAAGTCAAAGAACAAGGAGACAAAAATAGAGACCAAACAATTCAAGGCAGAGATCAACTTCATAACCAGAAAAACAGAAGGTAGAAACAGACCCCTCAGGAAACTTAGGATGAGCTATGATTCACACAGGTGCAGGAAGCATCCTGGTTTTCTGAGATGCTACATTTACACAGAGTGACTAACTGTATACAGTATCACTAACCACTGGCACAGAGCAGCTGCTAGTTTGGTCCAGTTGTTTTATGGTAGAAACAGAGGCACTGCTACAGTCTTCAAGTTTGAGGCTGGAAGGAAACAGCCTTGTTTACCTGCCAAACGCTGCCTTGACCTGATGCTCCAACTTCTGCCTCTCCCCTCCTTGTACCAGGACACAGTGAGTGCATTTCCTTGGGTTGTTCCCGTCTTTCAGCTGCCCCTCAGAAGGCCCATGACGAGTGGCTAAGGCGAGCAGGTTGGAAGATGCTTGCGTTTTGGGAATTTTGAAAGGAGCCGTGGTCTAAAGAAAAACACATAAATGAATTATTCCAACATATGGAGTAATTCCATTCAGAGTTGCCAGGCTCGTGGTGCAGAGGCTGGAGCAGAGACCCTGGACTGTGGAGGGCCTGGATTCAAATCTGGCTCCTCTACATCCAGTCTCTGTGACCCTGACCAGTTCATTTACACTAAGCCTGCTTCCTTTCTTCAGGGTAAACAGGATAATGAATGTAAAGCATGCAGCAAGTAAAGGACTTACACTGTGCCTGGCACACAGCAGGTGCTAATTAACTGTAGTTGTTCTCCCCCTGAATGCTTTCCACAGGTATCTATTAGACTAGCTCATGACCTAGCTTTCTACTCCTGAGAGCTCAGTTAAGCTACTGCTAGGCTGACTGCAGGGACCTTCCATTGACACTAGCTCCCTGTACAAGCGCACGCCCTAGACAGCAGCCCACAGAGTCAAGAGTGAGTAAGTTCCAGATCAGACTTCCCTGACAGGCCTGGTGACCTTCCCGTCTCCTGGGGCCCTCCCACTACGCACCCCTTAAGACAAGACCCTCATAGAACTCACCAGACCCTGCTCTTTGGTTTGGAATGACCCATCCAGCCTTAGGCCAGAACCCCACAGTACTCTACCCGCAGACGTAATAGAGGCATATGCCCAGGCCCTGTGTCTGTCTGCGCTCTGACTCAACTTCCCTGTGTGGCCCCTGGGTGCTTCTCGTGGGACCTGGGAGTAATCAACTTCCCTATTTCAATTTCTCTTGTGGTCTGCTACTGGATCCAACTGACCATCCAGAACACAGTGCCCCAGTTAAGAAATGTTCGTTTAGCAAAGTCATAACATCTACATGAGGGCTGAATAAACACACCCTAGTAGGAGAGCCAATGATGGTTGGTAATGGAGTTCTGAAGAACCAGTCTGCGCTCCGCGGGGAGGACCCGGTGTGCTTGGTCGGGGAGGTCCCAAGACTGCCAGGCCGGCTGGGCTGAGGGGAGCAGCTGTAGCCGGCCCCGGCCTGGGATGGGCACACGGGGTCAGAGTGCTGTTTTCTCAGCTTCTGCTTGTTCTGGTAGATGTCGGTGAGGGTGGGCGCGCTCTGCAGTCTAGCGCCCAACAGGACAGGCTGTGGTGACTGGGCCTGCGGTACGGGAGAACCTGCCAAGGACACAGAGGCAATGTTAACCCAAACAGAACAAGCACAGAGCAGAAACGGGGAGTCAAGACGCCACCTCTCAAATGAGAATTCTAACGAATGTCTTGTTTTCCATGAGATATTCTAAAAATTGTTTACCTGGCAAGACACAATTTTTTGGCTCCTTTACAAAACAGTGACAAGGGCACTGCTGTTGGTGTCCCAGGAGACAGAAGTTAATGACTGTGGGTCTATCAGCTGTTTTTATCAACAGCAAGCACATAACTCAATTAATGCAATGTCTAATCACCAACGAAGAAAATTAAAGAGTAAATGGCTAAAGCTAGTGCAGACAACACAAATCTACACTGAACAAGATGGTTTCTACTCTTTATGTGAAGACACACATGTGTCTTATCGATGAAATTATTCTCTCTTCTCATGTAGCAACTAAAAGAAACTCAAGCTAACCTAGAAAAAAACTCCTTATTCAAGAAAAAAATGTTGGCAAGAAAATTAGAAAGATAATATACTTTTCCTGGATTGTTTTTTTTTCTAAAAATAACAAGAATATGGATATTTGTCAGTTTCATGAAATTCATTTGAAACCTAAAATATCCATCTTCTCTACAAAGAGAATACTCATAGACAGACTTCTTGCCTCTGAGGGGAACACTGGGAGACAAGGTCTCAAAGAATGGTTGGCTATGACCTGGGAACTCCCCTCCCAAGCCTGCTGCTACTGACCTAACATCCATAAGCTGGGAGCTCCAGTTACAAATACCTTGGAGCTTCTTGCAAGCCAAACCACCACCACCAACATTAAAGACATACAAACCTTCTTGGTGGCTGATAACCATTATCTTCCCCAAAACAGACACCAGTAAATATGAGATACTGCTGCTGACCACTCTTAATCTCATCCTAAATCTAGTATTTTAGTTTTTAGACCTGCATTCTGCCATACATGTGTGTATACATATACACATGTACCAATAAACAGTGACAAAATGTTATGATATGGAGAAAGTTATTTGAGCTCAATTTTTTTTTTTTACTTTACAATACTGTATTGGTTTTGCCATATATCAACATGAATCCGCCACAGGTGTACACGTGTTCCCAATCCTGAACCCCCCTCCCACCTCCCTCCCCGTACCGTCCCTCTGGGTCATCCCAGTGAACCAGCCCCCAAGCATCCTATGTTCTGCATCGAACCTAGACTGGCGATTTGTTTCTTATGATATTATACATGTTTCAATGCCATTCTCCCAAATCATCGCACCCTCTCCCTCTCCCACAGAGTCCAAAAGACTGTTCTATACATCTGTGTCTCTTTTGCTGTCTCGCATCCAGGGTTATCGTTACCATCTTTCTAAATTCCATATATATGTGTTAGTATACTGTATTGGTGTTTCTCTTTCTGGCTTACTTCACTCTGTATGATTGGCTCCAGTTTCCTCCACCTCATTAGAACTGATTCAAATGTATTCTTTTTAAGGGAACATAAAATCTGCAACACTAAACCAAGAAAAGAGTTCTTTTCTAAGTAATGGAGCATTCCTTTAACTGCCCAGTGCCTCAAATGCACGTGTAAGATTTGATTTATCAGAGTGTGATTTACACATATCTTTTCAGACATATATATTTTATATAATAAAGCAAATAAACACCCACATTTCTTTTTCATATGATGCTAACTGGTAGCTCTTATTAAAACCAATATTAATCAAAGTAATGAAATTTCATTTTCTAGATTGATTTTCATTGTCTGTATGACAACCAGAATTTAGCCAAGTCATTAATTCCTAAGATTTGGTTTCATGAAAGAATCATATACCCAGGAGACAACCAATCAGCAATGATGCACTAGAGGACATTAGACCAAGACAGGAGAGCACAGAAAATATCTCATATAAATCTATTGGTTTGCTAAGACTGGAAAAATCTAACTTGAATTCACTCATGACGGGACTTAAACTATGAACACTGTGTGGACATTGCCTACCTGATGAGTTCCTACTCCTGGATTCGTGGCCCTGAAGATGCCCGCAGCAGCACTGACGGAACTGCTCAGGAATGGTGCCCACTGAGAGAAGGAAAGGGGAAAGGATGGAGAAATGGCTCAGAACTAGTAAAGGATGGAACAGGCAACAGGTGCAAATGCTGTATATTACAGCTGACAGAATTTAATTAGCAAAGATGTAGTTCAGCTCGTGCATGCTAAGTGGCCCACATGCTGGGTACTGGGCTCACTGAGAATCGAGCCCTACTGAGCCTGCCTGGAGAGCAGAGTCCCAGGAGAGAGCCAGGCACACCCTCGATGCCACAGGGCATGCCTTCATGACAGAGAATGTGAAAAGCTGGTCCCAAGCATCCAGCCCATGGAGCTGCTAGGGCCCAGAGGCTGGCCCTCTACCCACCATGTTCCTGCCAAGGTCACTCTCATGCTGCCCCAACTGTGACTGCATGATCTGGATGGCATGGTGCCTGGGGAGGCTCCTTCAGCCTGGGTGACATCTTCTCAGGACTCACTACCATCAGAACTCCTGCCCACTCCTCCTCCCTCCCTCCCTCACCCTTGGGGGTCAGGCCGATAGGTGGTCTGAAGGGCACCTGCCGCCCCTGCTTCCTCCCTGATCTCCAGCAGGGTCTTCCCAGGCGCTCTCTAGAATGTTCTCTGCATCTACCTCTAGGAAGCCAAACTAACCAGAGGGAGAGCTGAGGAAGGCTTCAGGGAGCTTCAGTAGACGAGACACACGTGTCCACCAAAAAGAAGAGGCACTGACTTAAGTGCGGCTGGGCCTTGCCCCTAGAACCAGGAGAGCCTAAGGGTTACAGAGGGGATGAGGAAGGGCCACGGTTTTGTTTGAAGAATGTTTTTCAGCTAAAAATACTTTCAAAACCATTGCAACAGGGCAAGTGGTGATGTAACCTATTGACAAAGTGTCACTGGGGTCGGTCATGTTCTGTGACTGGGGCCCCTGGGCACTGCCGCAGTCTCTCGCTCTCCCTCTGGTGAGGTGTCTCCCCCTGCCCTCTCAGTTTCCTCCAGCAGCTGTGATGGGGGGTGCTGGCCCTCCTCTTGGCAGTGTCTGTGTATGCTGGCCCTTCCTGTCCTGCTCCCGCCACATTTCTGCTGGGTGGCTGGCTGTCTCAGACTCTGCAATCTCAGTTGCTCTGGCCTCCCCAATGTGTGTTCTCAAGTTGGAACATTTTCTCTGTCTCTCAGTTTTCCTGAAAAAGCGGTTTGGGGTCTTTCTGTTGGGTTGGGATTTGCTGTTCTGTGGCCTCCCAGGGTGCCCTGAGGGTGGTTTCCGAGCTCCCCCTGCTGCTGTACATGGTGACCGGGAGAGGTGGGAGGAGCTACCGCCCCTGCCCCCTGCAGCAGGAGGCCTCTGGTGGACACAGCCTGGCACAGTTATGTACACCACTGCCTTGTAACCCTCTTAAATCCTAGCACCAAAGCAGGGCAGGCATTATATATGCTTTAACCTAGGGTATCTGATTTTGTGTTTAGAGATGCTTTTTATCCATAAGACCCATGGATACTATCATATTTCCAACAGTGCTCTGAATGGATTTACAGACCCTCAAGAAGGAGTTGGAGCAGTGGAAGGTTGGAGGGAGGGACATGGCTCCCTATCAGCTGGGACTCAAGGCCACCAAGAGCTGGGCTCCTAAGGGAGGGTCGTGTCACAGGTGTCATCATCAAAAAGGAGGGAAACAACTGCCACATATTCTCCTTACCCAGAGGGGAAGGTGAGTAAGGCCTGGAAGAGCCAGTGGAGAGTCTTCGTCCTATGGCCGGAACCGCATCTGCCGGCGCTGGGGAGCAAGATCCTGGACGGAGGAAGCCCAGAGGGCTGGTGTTAGACCTTCGTACCACTGCAGATCTGGGGAGAAATACAATTACTCCCTCGCTGGCAGCTTCCAAACAGTATGCCATGCAGTAGATTTTTTAAAGTATGGAGCAAGTTGTATGGAACAGACATCAAGTGTGTGAAACTAGACAGTAAGGTCTCCCTCGCACCTTGGATCCCTCTACTTAATTTCCAACACTTCCTCAGTCCTACTCAAAAGGTTACTGCTATGTTCATTTCTAATGTATCCTTCCAGAGTTCCTTAATTCAAATATGACTGTATCATGCATGTGTGTATGCATGCTAAGTCACTTCAGTAGCTTTTGCGACCCCAAGTACTGTAGCCAGCCAGGGTCCTCTGTCCATGTGATTTTCCAGGCAAGAATACTAGAGTGGGTTGCTATGCCCTTCTCCAGGGGATCTTCCTGACCCAGGGATCAAACCCGTATCTTTTGAGTCTCCTGCATTGGCTGCTGCTGCTGCTAAGTCACTTCAGTCGTGTCTGACTCTGTGCAACCCCATAGACAGCAGCCCACCAGGCTCCTCTGTCCCTGGGATTCTCCAGGCAAGAATACTGGAGTGGGTTGCCATTTCCTTCTCCAATGCATGTATGCATGCTAGGTCACTTCGGTTGTGTCTGACTCTGTGTGACCCCATGGACAGCAGCCCACCAGGCTCCTCTGTCCACGGAACTCTCTAGGCAAGAATACTGGAGTGGGTTGCCATTTCCTCTTCCCCCTGCATTGGCAGGTGGGTTCTTTACCACTAGCACTGTATCACACTATATGAATTACCCGGCCAAGCTTAAACATCATTTAAATGGATCCACTACAAAATCATTCATGATTATTCAATTTTGTACACCTCCAGCACACATCTATGTAAGAGAGTAGTCAGCTATGGAAAGCAACAAAACTTCAATAACAACAAGGACTTTAAAAGATAGGTAGAGAAACTGGGAAAGGGGCTAGTGCCCACCTACCGTGGAGAGCCATGTAGATTTGTGCTGGAGCCAGCAGTGGAGGTGAGGTTCTGCTCTATGCGCTGGTAGTTCCTCACCTGTGTGGGGACGGGAATGGGGGCAGCTGCGCTGTGCGGGGACACGGAGGGCTGGCACTGCCTGCAGATACGAGTCATGGAAAAGGAAAGAAATCCAGTGAAACAACTCTCCTTTCACTTGACCCACTGGTGATACTGAGAGAAAATTCTAGAAGAAGCCAAGTGATCACATCTGAATGTGAATAAGAAATGATCTTAAATACACATATATAGCCGAAAACATCACATCTGTCATTTCAAGAAGTCTCCTGGTTTGCACACACAGTGAGGAGGAAGACTTGCAACAAGAAGGGGCTACACACCCCTCTACAGCAACAGGAAGGGCCCAAGGCCGGCACAATGCAGCTTCATCTGCTTACATTCTGTGACTTATTCCTTATGTGATCAAGAGGAAAAATACTTCTAGGAAACTATGCTGGCTAAAAGAACAGGAAATTCAAGAGCAGAGATGCCTGGAATGTTTACAAAAGTTATAAGTGTAGTAAGCGTTCTCAGGAACTGGGACTTCGATGAAGACTAAAAACATACTGTGTGACTCCCAGCACACAACTCATGTGAGATCCACACTGTGCAGCACAGCTGGTTTCTTTCCTTGCTTTTCACAAACTCAGATATGGCATGTCCTTACATGACTTTCAATTCAATCTACAACATATCTTAAAACATCAGGGGTGACACTAGGCCTTAAGAAAGAATGAGTGATTTCATTCTTTTGCCTTTCCTTAATTCTGAAAAAGCCAAAAAATCTCCCACTTTTGCCTAGTTACAATATTAGAGATAAAGAGATGATATATTTAGTTATTTAAATAAAAAATCAATGAAACTGATAAACCCTTGGTGATATTAACGAAGGATAAATGAGAAAAGACTCAAAACATAAATGTAAGAAAGGTCATTAACTAATGCCACTTTGAATATACAGATAAATCCTATAAACACACAACCTACCAAGACTGGATCATGAAGAAAGAAAACCTGCATAGACCTATTACTAGTAACGAGACTGAACCACTAACTGAAAACCTCCCCAAAGAGAAAAATCTAGGACCATATGGCTTCACTGGTGGATTCTATCAGTTAAAGACTTACCACACAACACTCAAACTCTTCCAAAAATTGAAGAGGGGAGAACACTTCCAAACTCATCCCATGAGTTCAGCATTACCCTAGTACAAAAGCCAGACACAGATATTATAGGAAAAGAAAACTATAGAATATCCCTGATAAAATTTGAAGTGAAAATCCTCAACAAAATACTAGCAAACCAAATTCAAGATCACATCAAAAGGATCAAACACAATGACCAAACAGGATTTACAGTACACCATAATTAACAGAACAAAGGACAAAAACCACACAATCATCACAACTGATGAAGCATTTGTCAACATCCAACATCCTTTCATGACAAAAACTACTAAATAAAATAGGAATAGAAGGAAATTACCTCAACAATAATAAAGGTATATATGAAAAGCCCACAGCTAACCACATATTAAATGGTGAAGGACAGAAAGCCTTTCCTCTGTGATCAGGAATAAGTTAAGAATGGCCTCTCTCAACAATTCTATTCATTGTAGAATTCCAAGCCAGAGCAATTAGGCAAGAAAATAAAAGACATTCAAACTGGAAAGGAAGAAATAAAATTATCTCTTCACAGACAGCATGATCCTAAATGTAGAAAACTAAAGATTTTACATGCAAGGGAAAAAAAAGACATCAGAACTAGTAAACTCAGCAAAGTTGCAGGATATAAAATCAACACACAGAAAAATCAGTTGTATTTTCCATTTATTAACAACATTTTTTATTTAAATAACATATATTTCAATTAACAAAATTGAAACTGGACCCTTCTCTTATGCCACATACAAAAACCACCTAAAAACAGATTAAAGATCTAAATACAACATAATGTATAACCATTGTCTGTGTGGAGACTATATATGGAGACCTATTGTAAAACACTGTGAATACACTTAATGCTGTTTTTGAACTCAAACTGAAAAATGGTTAAGGCA
The DNA here is from genome assembly GCF_014754425.2 of Oryx dammah. Classification (NCBI taxonomy): domain Eukaryota; kingdom Metazoa; phylum Chordata; class Mammalia; order Artiodactyla; family Bovidae; genus Oryx; species Oryx dammah. Next base: position 28,445,226 of record NW_024070192.1, read on the forward strand.
GCAAATTCTCATATTTTTTAACTACAATTTTAAAAAATGTTTAAAGAAACCGTTGTGAAACAAAATAAATTTTAGAATCAAGAATAAAGAGTTCTGAAACTTTACTCACACAAAAAAAATATGAAAAAATGTTTAGTGAAACACATGCAAACATACCCTCCAAACACCAGGAACTCATTAGAAGCACGTCTGCCAGCAGTTCCCACTGGCATATCATCTGAAGGAAAAAGAGAAAAACACAGTCAGTTTTGCTAAACCATCTGCTTAAAAGTATTTATTGTTCCAACTTGACTATTAGGAAACAATTGATCACAATACAAATTTACCATTTGCTTATGTTGTGATTTTGCAACAATAAGCTAGTAGGGAACTGCACCCAGCTGAACACACAGGCTGCCAACATCACGTTTTTTCAAGGTAAACTGTCATGCTTATTGCCACAAGTATGTATTTCTCCACCATTTAATATGTGCAAAATCTGTGCTACTGTTTTTACCATGTTCCATTTCACATGTCACTGACAAAGGTTTTGGGTGTTGTTCTCCTAACCCCAATTTGCCATAAACACTGTGGGCTTTACTGAACTACTTTGCAGAGTGTGGTGACTTAAGAACACGTGTGTCACCTTCTAGTACAGCTGCCTGCACCCCGAGTCCAGAGTATGGAGCATCCCCATTCCTGCATGACACTCTCCTGGGTCTTGCATGGGTGGCTGAACAAGATGTCATGAAGCTGGACCTCTTGGACACAGATGCCACAGGCAGTCTTCATGCTCAGACATCACCCATCTATGGGAACAGAGTGCAGCTCAGAACACAGGGTCTCTCATCCCTTACCACCTCTACACCCATCAGATCACACCGCCCTGTGTGACCTTTAAATGGCTGCAAAGGTGTAATTCATATGTGCTGATGTGAAATAGCAGTGTTGACTAATAATATAAATTTTAAAAAATAAAATAAACTATGGTAACCTCAAAATACTCAAAAAGGAAAAAAAATAATCACAGACCTCCCTCTGAATGGCCCTACATGGAACTGAGGAATATCAATACATTTATTTTTGCCCCTGCTCTCATGAAGCTTACACTTTAATAGTGAAAAAGGGTTAACAGTAGCAGGGAGTGATAAGATGTATAACAGGAAAATAAGTCAGGGTAAGGGGATAAAGGGATGGCCACAAAGAAGTCAGTTTTAAAGACAACAGTTGCCCAAAGGTAATGGAGAAAACAGGGCAGAGGGGACAGGTTAGAAGCTGGAGTTCACCTCTTCATTTTGTAGCTTTGAGTTTGGAATCATATATCACTGTGAAACAAAACTAAGAAGAAAAGAACAATCCCTAGAAATCAAAAATAAAATGAAGTGATGGAACCTAATCATGTATCAGCTCGGTAACATAACCACCAGAGGGGAATCTTTTCAAGTGACTTTAAACTTGGAAATTTAATTGAACATCCCTAACGGCTGAGTCTTTGAGGGATTTGAGCAGCCCCTCAGAAAGGAAGCTGTCTGAGACAATGACTCAGGCTGATGACCCAGTGTAGACTCACTGTCCATAAGATCTGCCACACATGAAGCTTTCAAATAACATCTTAATTGCTAATTCTAAATTATGAGCACATGACCATCACCAAACATTCAAAGAAAGAATCTAAATGAAAACTAGACTCTAAGACTGGAGGGAAAGAGGAACTAAACATTTTACAGGGAAAAGTTTAAAAATGTATATAATTAAGTGCATTCAGAGATAAAACAGTGCATCTTGAAATAAGAATAACAATACTGAGAGGGAGATAAAAAGAACTTCTAAAAACTGAAAAGATGAGAGCATAATAAGTGAAAAACCCAATAGAAGATTAATGAAATAAAATTCATATTTTATGGCAAGGCAAGAGAAAATTAAAAGTTCTCTCTGCTCATTTGGGTCTCCTCTCTTCCTTTTAGTGGATATTTTGCACCTGCATTAACCAGACCTCCTTAGAAATAACCTTCCCTCTTAATCTTGTAAGGAGTCATCACAACCACCCTCCACTGGTTTTTTACATGTAGACCTGGATTGTGTAGTAGCAACATGTCATTTGATGTACCGCCCCTATATAACTGTGCTTTGACCTGTAACAAGTAGAACAGTCCTTATTAACTTTCATCGATAAGAGAACATTAAGGAAAGTCCTAAAGGTAGAGCAATACAACAGAAAGATGCAAAATCAGACAAAGAAGGTTAAGAAAATCAGGAGTATGCCCAGGTATGTGTTACATTAGTACTGTTTAAGTTGTACAGATGTTTTAAATGTTTCCTTCAGAGACCTTTAGCTCCTGATTTCACATGTAAGGAGCTTGGAAGTCACCCTTCCATCCTGACAAGTGAAGACTCTTTTCAGCTCTAGAGGAGACAGGAGGATCCTGGGCGAAGAGATGTCCCCAAGATTGCAGAAACAGGCAAACACAGAGGACTGGCTTCACTGAGAAGGGACTCATCAACCGAAAAGACTGTGGAAACCAGAGCCAGGGCAGGAACACCTGAGTGAGAACTGACAACTTGCTGGACCGTCGGGGCAGACAGCTCTGAAAGCTGAAAACTCCAGGGAGCCAAGGTCATAGGAGGAGCACAGGGCTGTCAGACTGACCCTCTGGGAGCCCAGGCCGACTGCCACAGTAAATGTGGAGAAAGATACTTTCCTGCCTGGAGTTGGGGAGGGGGCTTCTGTGGAACAAGGCCAGTCCTCAAGGGACACGTACTAATCGAGTTCACTAACTGGGGCTGAACTCAGAGCCTCAGTGACCTGGAGATGGGGAACCCCCAACTCCAGGCCCCTCCAGCCACCCTGTCCCACTTCAGACAAGAGAAGAAATCTGAAATAGCTCTGAAGTTCATAGACTAAAGGCTCAGGCTCCATGAAAGTGTGTGAAAGTCACTCAGTCATGTCCGATTCTGCGCTCCATGAAAGGCAGTACCTTAACAACAGGGCTGCCTCCTCCTCACCACATCATTAATGACCGCAGCTCTAATGGCCTGTGGACAGTGCTTACCTACCCCACCTCAGCCCTCAATAGTCAGATGCAGCTATCTAGACACAAGTACAAGGCACATCAAAGGCAAAAAAAAAACACTCTGAAGAGGCAGAGCATCAGAACCAGACACAGTGGGGATGCTGGGATTCCCAGATCCGGAATTTAAAACGATGATGATTATCACGTGTGTGTGCTCTCAGTCGTGTCCGACTCTTTGTGACCATAGGCACTGTGTGTGGCCCACCAGATTCCTCTGTCCATGGCATTTCCCTGGCAAGAATACTGGAGTGGGCTGCCACTTCCTTCTCCAAATGATTAATATACTAAGGGCTCTGATGGAAAAAGCAGACAGCACACAAGAACATATGGGGAATATAAGCAGAGATGGAAATCCTAAGAAAGAACCAAGAAGAAATGCTAGAGATAAACAACACTGTAACAGGAATGAAGAACGTCTCTGTGAGGCTTATTAGTAGACTGGGCATGTTGAGGAAAGGATCTCTGAGCCAGAGGATTATTTCAACAAAATCCTTGAAAACCAAAAAATAAAGACTTGAAAAAAAAAAAAAAAAAGAACAGAAAATCTAAGGTCTCTGGGACAACTACAAAAGGTGTAACATGTGCAGAATGGTGATTCCAGAAGGAGAAGGAGAGAGGAACAGAAGGAACTATCTGAAACAATGAGAATTTCCCCAGATTAATGTCGGTCATCAAGCCCCAGATCCAGGAAGCTCAGAGAACACTCAGCAGGGTAAATGCCCCAAACAACTACACACTGGCGTGTCATTTGCAAATTCTAGAAAATCAAAAATAAAGAAAAAATTCTGAAAGAAGCCAGAGGAGAGAAACACCTACAGAGAAATAAAGATAGGACTACACAGACTTCTCCGAAACCTCACAAACCAAAAGAGAGTGGAATCTAATACTTAAGGTGTTGAGAGAAATAAACTACTAACTTAGGATTTCATACCCTGCAAAATTATTCTCCAAAATGAAGGAGAAATAAAGACTCTCAGACAAGCAAAAAGTGAGGAGACTTGTTGCCAGTAGATCTGCCTTGCAAGAAGTTCTTTAGAAGAAAAATAATATAGATCAGGAAACTGAACCTACACAAAGTAAGGAAGAGCACCAAAGAAGGAATAAGTGAAAGTAAAACGAAAACTTTTATTTTGATTATTCTTAACTGATCTAATAGGTAACAGTTTGTTCAACAGCAACGATGTACTCAGTTATTTGTGCTTCCCTCCATGCCCTATGTGTGTGTGTGTGTGTGTGTATATATATATATGCTTGTATATAAGTGTAATTAATGACAACAAAGATACAGGGAGGAAGGAATTAGGGTTATTTTGTTATTATAAGATACCCACAATATTCATGAATGGTATGGTATATTTCAAAATGGACTTGGATTAGTTACACATGTATACTGCAAATCTAAGACAAACCAGCCACTCAAAAAAATAAAAAAGAAGTATAACTGATATGCCAAGAAAGGAAAGAAAATAGAACCTTAATAAATGGTCAATTAAAACCACAAAAGGTAGAAAAAGAGTAGAAGATAAACAGGAAGGCAGATCAAGGACAATAATAGAAAACTTGAATGTGGTAGGCACTAATCCAGGCAATATCATCAATAATCACTTTTAACATCAATGGTTGCACACGTAAAAGACAGAGGTTTCAAAGAAGACATACAGGTGGCCAACAGGTACATGAAAAAGTGCTCAAAGTGGCTAATTATCAGAGAAATGCAAATCAAAATGACAATGAGGTAATCACCTCACACCAGTCTGAAATGCTCCTATCACAAAGACTACACATCATAAATGCTGGAGAGGGTGTGGGAGAAAGGAACCATCCTACACTCTACACTGTAAAGATCCTGTCATTGAACACAATACAATTCCAACACAAAATACAACAAAACACAATTCCAATCAAATTCCCCAAATGGCTTTTTTGTAGTATTTTCAAGTCAAAATTAAACTACATGGGGGGAAAGGGGCTAAGAATAGCCTGGGTGATTCCACAGAATTCTTAGGTGCCCCCTCACCTTCACCTCTGACCCATATCACACACACACAATGAAACAAATCCTTTATTTAAGCCTGACAGGGCAAGTCTGGGATTGCATATCAGTGAGGAAAGGACAGAACATTTGATAAATAATCCTGGGGTAACTGATAGAACCCTTATCACCTACACAAATTAGTTCCAGGTAAAGTTAAATATGGAAAAAATAATGAAAATCTCTAGAAGGCACCATGGTACTACTGGGGCAGCATGACAGGACACTGCTGCTAGTGGCTATAGGCTACAACTTGCTTGTACCAACATTTTACAGAGCTGAAGCTGTACATATCTACAGCTACCTGGAGGAAAGTCTGGCACACAGACATCTGTTACCACACATTCTAACAGTAAAAGATGGAAATGATCCAAGTCACAATCAGTAGGGAGATGGATAAACTATGGTTCAGTTGTACTATTAATATAAAATTTGTAAGTTAAAATGAACTAGATACACATCAAAAATAGGAATAAAAAAGCAAACCATAGAAACAAATATTCTATGTAACATTTACTTAAAACTGTAATATCACCAAAATACTATTTTTTTTAGATACAAGCATATTAGAATTATAATATAAATCAAGAAGAAGAATATATCTCTGGCAAGATTAGAATGAGGCCAGGTGCTCTGCCTGTACCTACAGCATTGTATACCTTTAAAAAGACATCTAAAACATCCATGGCAAAATGGTGACATAAATAAAATTAGCATAGTGGACAATCTGAGTATCTGCTGTATTATTTGGTTTGAAATATTTCACAATTTAAAACTTTTCATTACTTTTTCAGTAGGATAAAACTACCACACAGGATGATTTTTAAAGGCAACTCCCAGCTCTTGGTGCTCTGGTCAGAACCTGCCACCTGCTATTACATGCTGTGCATGATTCCTCTGCCCCAGCCAAGCAGCCCTAAAGTGTGTCTGGTCTGAGGTCGCAGCCTTCATGACAGCTAGCAAAGGGCTAATGTAAGCAGCTATTAAATATGAATTTGACAAACATCCTGAGACCTCTTGACACAGACTTCTCCAGCTTCCTACATATAAACACAGTCAACCTGATACTATTCAATCATTAAAGTCTTCAAGTTTCCAGCTCTTCTGATCCTACTCCTCTGCAACCAAACCCTGGTTCCTTCTTTTTTATCTAACTTCTCTTCTCGTAGGTCTCCCAGTGCCCTGCCCTACTCCACAGAATCCTGGCTTGGATTCAGGCAGCCTGGATTCCGCTTCCTTTATAAAACATCCTTCCTGTGTGTTTATGAAGCTCATTCCTGAACTCTGGCCAGCATCTCCTGAAGCAAAGCCAGACTGTTTGGAAGACCCTTTGACTCTCAGATTTTTTCCAAAAGAGGTCTTCCTTTAGATTCTTTCCTTAAATTTAATTTCTCTCATTCTGCTGGCTTCTCCACTCCTTTCTGTTTGGATACAAACAGAATTTGAGGTCATTTCCTGCAAAGTTTTCATCTACCTTCAGAATCCAAGGTTACTGTCACAGGAACGTAGGCATATAGTTCTGGGAATTCCAACAACTAAATAAAATGTCCATTTGGAAAGGTGTCCTACACACAAGAGCGTGACATAAAGGTTAAAAAATGCTAGTCTAGTAAATTCAGAAATACAATGGGTACAAGCAGAAAAGATTCTCACATGAGTGGTCTGACGAGATGTTGTGTGGAACCAAAACAAAGTCATCCGTGTCACAAGAAGAGTTCTTGCTACTAGTACTGGCAGAATCTTTGGATACCTGGAGATAGTTGGGAGGACCCAATGGTGGGGAGGATAAGTTTTCTTCCTGAATATGCTGCATATCTGGAAGGGACTAAAATTAACAACATAAAATTAAAAGTGGCCTCAATAAAATGCAAGTCAGAACAGCCATTAGACTAAGGAATATTTTTTTCATGAAAGTGGCACAGAGTTCAATTCCACTAAAGATTTAAAAAATCTCTTTGGAAAACCTTTCCCTTAGAGAAGCACAGTTTAAGGTGTGTTTGCATAACACCGTCTAAAATGTTTCCCAAAAGTGATACTTAAAACACATCACACCTCTTATCACGTGCACAGGTCTGCCTCCCCTGAAAGGTCTGCTGTGAATCTGTATCATGTCCCATCCCCGCTTCAGCTCATGGCCTAGCAAAGCAGATACTCAATACCTAATTACCTAATGACTAAAACAAAATGTCCAGGGACTTGAATGACATTCTGCACACAGTTTTCAATCTCCAATGAAGAAAAATCATAAAAGGAAAAGCGAGAGACTATGTTATACAGAAAAGTAACTAAATCAGTAAGGATAACTGTGTATAAGCACAGGGAATTACTGACACTTCCAGAAAGAAAGATTTAGAAAGCCTTACAGGTGTGGGTGTGTTCCTTTTGTTTTCTTTTTTGTCAGGGGAAGGAGTTGATTTGTGGAAGATAGAACCATAAGGGATTTGTAGAAGACAGGACCGTAAGGGAAGAAAAGCATATGAATATATTGAATAGATCCTTGGGCATAAGTAGCTATATACCTCTTGGTACTTGCCTAGTTCAAGGACAGTAGTCATAACCTTAATTGAATATCTTCATCATACAGCAGTCTCCTAAAACAATGAACTTCATAACTTACTGTGTTAAGTCCCCATTACCCTATTTAACCTTTGTTTCTATTTAAGAAAAATACTACAAAATGCTCTGTAAAGCCCAGTTTTAAACCGCTACTATTCCTTTGACTGTCACTGCACAGTGAAACCAGTCTCAAATCTCCTTATCACTTCTCTGGGTGTGTGTGTGACATACACATGATATAAATTCTCCTTATCGCTTTTTGAAGAGCACTTATGCTTCAAGGTTATAAACAGTGGAAGCTGGAGAGAGTAACATTACAGAGCACTCACCACAGGCTCGGCACTGAGCTTGGCACTGGGCCCTGTTAAGAGCTTTCCGTGTATTATCTAACTCCAGCCCTATTCTGTAATCCATTTCATACATAAACAAACAAAACTCAGAAGAGAGAACAGGTGAGGTGGGCCGGGTTCCAAGCACCTAACTCCACCAATTCTTCCCTGTGCTCTGGCTGCCCAGGCAGGGACTCTCTCAATGTCTCCCTTTGCTATTTATAAAATTACCTTCATCCACAGCCACCTGGGTGGACGAGATGCTTCTCAGGTTCAAAGGTCATCTTCCACTAATTCTCTTCCCTCTTCAAGGACCCTGTTCAACTCCCCTCTGCTTTCCCCTCTGCACACAAACATGTTTAATTTCTTCACATCTCAAATTAATATAACTCTCTCAATTACCATCTTATCTCCCTTCTTCACTTAACAATGTTTCTTGAAATTTTAGTTTTCACTGACTCAAATTCCTCACCTCCAAAGTATCACTTGCTGCTGCTGCTAAGTCACTTCAGTTGTGTCTGACTCTGTGTGACCCCAAAGATGGCAGCCCACCAGGCTCCTCCATCCCCGGGATTCTCCAGACAAGAACACTGGAGCGAGTTGCCATTTCTTTCTCCAATGCATGAAAGTGAAAAGTGAAAGGGAAGTCGCTCAGTCGTGTCGGACTCTTTGCGACCCCATGGACTGTAGCCTACCAGGCTCCTCTGTCCATGGGATTTTCCAGGCAAAAGTACTGGAGTGGGTTGCCATTTCCTTCCCCAAAAGTATCGCTTAACTCACCATAAGCCTCTTTCTGCCTTTAACCCTCCGATGAAACTGCCTTTACTAAGCTTCCCAGTGATTCCACTGCCAGGTCTGTGGACCCTCTGCTACTCCTTCAGGTACTGGACTCTGCTTCCCAGACACTGGGCCCCCAGCCCTCCATTCAGGGACCCTGCTCTCCGCTTCCCCTTCTACTTCTCAGTCTCTTGTGCCCCTCTAAGGAGACCGGTGGAGTATGAGTTTCCCCAGTGCCACCCTGTCCTCCAACCCTCATGGTTTATACCCATGTGGGGCCCACTGTCACCTTCCTCCATCACCTACCCCTGCAGAGTGCTGACTCCTGAGCTCAGACCTGCCCCTGGGCCTGTACATCACAGTGCATCATCCTTATGCTCCCCCGCTAAGCGGCTCCATCAACTCACACCACTCAGGGCCCATTGAGACCTTCCTCTTCCTTAGATCCCAAATTCAAGCAATCTCTAAGCACTGCAGACTCCTCATCCTGCTCTTTCTGGCCCCTTGTCCTCCCCTTTCCTACTGCTGACTTAGTTCAGTCCCTCATTCTCAAAAACAAACAAACAAAGCAAACCCCAAAACAAACCAAAAACAGTGCAATGGTCACAGGCTGTTTTCTTTGCTCTAGGAGACAGGCCTCTCTTCTGATCTTCCATCCAATCCCCTACCTGCTTACAGAGGAATTTATTTGCTAAAACACACAGTGGATCAGGTCACTCTCCACTGAAAGCCACTCAAATGGCTCAGCACACACAGCCTGCTCTGCTCGTAGCCCAGATTCTGCCAGGGTGAAGACTGCCCCACCCCAGCTCCACTCGCCACCCCCAGCACATCACCTTGTTCTCTGTACCCTCAGGCTGGGCCATGAGAGGAGTCTGTCCCATAGCGCTTCCTGCAACGCCAGAGGGTTCAGCTCTGTACAGGGTGGCAGCCATTAGTTATAGCTGGCTATGAACATGTGACATGTAGCCAGGGAGACTACCGAGTTGAATCTGCAATTCATTTAATTCTAACAAACGTACGTGGCCATGGTGGGCTATAGACTGCTGCAACAGGTCATGGTTCCACGGGGATTCCTCTGCTTACGTTACCGCTCTTACAAATTCAAAACTCAGCTCAATGTCTCTGCCGAGGGTCTCTGCAAGCTCTCAGTCTGATTTCACGGCCTCATCCCCAGTTCCACAGGCAACAAGAGGTGTGAGGCATCTGCCTCCCACAGGCTGCTCCACTGGCCTCTCCTCCACACAACCAAACCCAGAGCTGCTCAACAAAGCGACCTGCCGTGTCACTGGTATCAACCAAAACTTCACACAAAGTGGGCATTAAATACATATAATTAAAAGAGTAGATATTCAACAGGTATTATCTACATAGCATTTAGCCTATAGCCAGTATCAGATCTAACAGAATTATTTGAATTTTTTTGTTACAGTTTTTGTTTTTCACCTTTCAAAGACTTCTCTGGAGTGAAGTAGCAGCTGGGTTATTTTGGGAGAATGTAAAGAAGAGATCGTCACATGGGCATGCCTGCCTGCATCCCCCTCAGTACAGGAGTATAGCCCAGCCCCAGGAGGGAAGGAATGCATGCAGGATGTCACCTCACTGTTGCAGATTATGTTGACACAAGGCCTATCAGATCACTCCACTTTCTAATCTCTAATTGGAAATTATACAGAAACATTCCTGCTCTTTTATTTCCAGATATGTTATTTTCACTTCAAGCATGAGCTCTTCAAAAAGGCCTTCTAAAAAAGGTTTTTCTACCAAAGTTCTGGGGCTTCCCAGGTGGTGCTAGTGGTAATGAACCCAACTGCTAATGCAGGAGACATAAGAAACTCAATCCATGGGTTCAATGTAAGAGACATAAGAGACTCAACCCCTGGGTCGGGAAGATCCCTGGAGGAAGGCATGGTAACCCACTCCAGCATCTTTGCCTGGAGAATCCTACAGACAGAAGAGCCTGGCAGGCTACAGTCCATAGGGCTGCAAAAAGTCAGACATAACTGAAGCGACTTGGCCCACACATACAAAGTTCTGAGCATCTATAATAACTACGCCTCCCCTCCCCGCCATGTCCTCTCCCTGGTCCTATGAGTGCTGGTATGCTCTTCCAGCAACCCAAGCACTCCTCTTTTGCTCTCCCTTTCAACACATCTCATCCAACAAAAACCCAACACACGTTGTCTTGTCAAAACACTTTCCCACTGCATTCCCCTAGTGACCCCTTCTCTGTCTCCTCCCATGGTTGTCCAACCACCCCGTAGGCCTCCCCACACCCAGGTCCTCCCCTGCCCTCCCCTCTCCAGTACACACTGTGTTCTCCACACCCCATGTCACCTTGCATCACGTACATGCTCCATCATGGCAGCTACAGTCATCATGTACCCACCATGTACCGCCACCCACACTGCAACCAGAGAGTAACCAGGCCTATGTTACGGGTGAGGAGCTGACCTGGCCAGCAGGTTACAGGGGCAAGCGGCAGGGCCAGACACAGTCTGCAGTCTCTCCCTGACAGTGCACTTCCTCACTCTTCCCACTCACTCCAGATTCAGTGTTTTTCTTTATTTGAGACTGAAACAGGAAATATACGACACTTTTTTTCCCTCTTAGTCTTTAAATCCATGGGAATATAACTAAATCTTCCTAGCCCTTTGCCTTTCTATTTGGTCTGAGTTGGCAGGCTGTGCAGAAGGACTCTGCCAGTATTAGGGCTCAGTCACGTGCCACAGGCTGCTCCAGCCTCTGCCTTCACCAGGGGCCACAGGGTCTCCCTGGAAAACAGGAATAACAGCACCTGCCACTGCCTGAGTATTACCATGTGCCAAGCAGTGCGGTCAGTACTTTTCCTCTTTATCCTTAAAAATGCCATGAAGCATCTAACTTATGCTCACTTTACTTAGGCTCAGAGAGACTGAGTCACCTGTCACAGGCAACATGGGGAGTCATGAATGTGGACATGTCCAAGCCCAGACTCTTGAGCAGCAGGCTCCTAACCCCCAGCCAGCTTCCTGTGCAGCTCCCCAGCCCCACTGCCAGCAGAAGTCAAGAAATGCATGTCTGCAGGCCAATCTGAAAAATGCCCGCAGAGGCTGACACAATGGCCTCTGGACTTTGACTTGTGAAAAGTTTCAAGGTCACAACTCTCTCAGGCAGCAAGAGAGATGTGGGGGAAAGTCCAGGAAAACACAGAAGAGGGAAAGGCAAGACCTGGAGGAGCAAAGCAGGAGGAAGGTGGTCTCAGGACCAGGAAGAAGCACTGAGTCTGGAGGGAGGGGGCTGCAGGGGAGCAGCTCACAGGGCCTGTTGCCATGACGACGGGGTCCAGGCCCAAAGGGCACTCCTCTACCACTGGAGTTCTGTGTGCATTAACTCTCCAGACTGATGTTTATGATGTTCATAAAATAAATACAAAGCTACCTATCTACCTGTCACAGTGAAACCCTTCTCAAACTTACTAAGCATGAGAAGGTGAGAGCACTGTGTTCCTAGTTCAGAGGAAGGCAGCCCTGAGAGGTACCATGTTCTGCTGAAGTGTGCACATCTAGGTAGGGGCAGATTCCAAACCGAGATCCTCAGCAACAGGGCTCCCTGCTCAGGCCTGAGCCGCGCTAGGAAACTCTATACATAAAGAGAACACCCATAACATATCTGCAGCTCTGTCTGTGAGCAGATGCACCAGCACAGACTCTACAGTCACTTCTAAGAACCCCAGGACTTACCGGTGGAGAGGCGAAACGACAGGACGGAGAGCTGCCATAGGAGCCTCCAGAGGCAGAGCCGGCATACATGGGCACTGGGACTGGGCAGGCTGGGGAGAAACACCAGGGAAGAGAGGCCACTGAGTGTAATTACGTGAGTCGTCCACTAGGAAACCCACCACAACTGCCACAGCTTTGTGTTGACCAGAAATTCACATCCACATACTCCCATGGATGAAACTAACAACACAACAATTACTGAACTATTTCAACTTGGATGTAGAAGGAAAAATAGAACTGTAACTAAATAAACACAACTATAGGTATTTAAGAAAAGCCCAATGAAATCTTGAGAAGCACATAAAAGATTAATTTTGTGATACCAAATACTAATTTTTCCTTATGGTTGCATTTACTTGTTTAGTAAAAATGTAAAAAGTGGGTACTCACATTTTTTTACTGGAACTTGCTCAAGGAAAGGATGGCTGAAAAATGCTTCTGTAATGAAAATGAGAGTGCAACCTTTAAACTGATGTTGATTTTGGCAGACGGGTTGATCTTGTTGATGTAGTCAACATAGTACCCTTGGAATCATATATAATTATTACTGTTGTTGTTGTTTAGTTGCTAAGTCATGTCTGACTTTCTTTTGCAACCCCATAGACCCTGCCAGGCTCCTCTGTCCATGAGATTTCTCAGGCAAGAGCACTGGGGTGGATTGCCATTTCCTTCTCCAGGGGATCTTCCTAACCCAGGGATCGAACCCAGGTCTCCCATATTAGCGGGCAGATTCTTTACCACTGAGCCACCAAGGAAGCTCATAATTATTATTACCTTCTTTATACAGACACAATTTCCTTTCAATGTAACAGCATGTTATTTTTATAAATCATCTATAAAAATCATCAAATTGTAAGTAATTCTCAATCAATGAAAATTTAAAAATAATGGCTGTGAATTCTCCAAATGCCCATTACTAACACAGTACCACCAAGACAACTAAAGTGATCTGTCCTCTTGCGTGGCTGTCTTCAAGCAGACAACAACACAGAGAACCACAGCCAGGCCCTCGCTAAGCACATATGTGAACTATGGCTGTCAACTGTGCTGACAAGAAGTCTTAGGCAGCTGATTTGTACAGTAAATTCCATCCTTCTATCCCAGAAGAAGTATTCCTACAGCTAGTTTCACATTTTTACAAAAGCTATTAATTTGATTTAGTTCCTTCAGCTATTCACCAAGGATAAAACCTACACAGTAAGCCTGCTAATTAGATAAAGATAAATAGGTAGGTGAGTACATGACAGTTTATTATTTTACTCTCTTTTCCTGTATGTATAATTTATTTCATTGTTTCTTTAAAAGCCCACAAAGACCATCTCATTTATCATTAGGTCTCCAAATTATGTGCTACTAAATAGCACAGAGTGGGCAAGGAGAACAGCACAGCATAGAAGTTTGCCAGATAATACAAGATCAGGAGTGAGATTAACTCAGATTTAGTCTAAATAACCTCACTCTCTGAAGCACTCAGTTCATGGCCTCAGTAAATGTTCTCAATAGAAAGTAGTTCTAACAATTTCTGTATAGGGGGTAAGATTAAATAACCTAGATATATCTTTTCTGAAACTTTTGTAAAAACTGAAATTAAACTTTAGTTCATGCAATTGGTAAATATTTCTATCTTTCAGAGAAAGAAATGAAATGAACTTTGTCCAGTAACCATGAGAAAAATGGGCCAATAGGACCCCATGGACTGTAGCCCACCAGGCTCCTCTACCCCTGGGATTCTCCAGGCAAGAGTACTGGAGTGGGTTGCCATTTCCTTCTCCAGGGGATCTTCCCGACCCAGGGATTGAACCCAGGTCTCCCACATTGCAGGCAGACGGTTTAACCTCTGAGCCACCAGGGAAGCCCTCGACATACAGGATAATAGTTTCTAAATTATTGATTATATTAAACATTTATATTCTTTCCATACATTTACAAAATATGTAAAAAGGAAAAACACAGAGATAGAAAGAAAAGTAAAAATGAATTTCATTTTCCTCTGAAACCTCTATAGTATCTTTAAAAAATAGTTTTTCATGTGGTTGCCAAGAGAGGAAAGGAGGGTAAGGAGGGACTGGGAGTTGGGGATTAGCAAATGTGAACTATTATATATAGAATGGATAAACAATAAGGTCCTACCGTATAACATGGAACTATATTCAACAACCTGTGATAAACCATAATGAAAAAGAATATATGTGTGTGCATAACAGAATCACTTGGCTATACATCAGATACTAACACAACACTGTATATCAACAATACTTCAATAAAACATAAATTAAAAAAAAATTTTCAAAATACACAAAATTAGAAACCAGGTACAAAATTTGAAAATATTACTTACCAAAGTCCATTCTATCTTTTTGGTTTCTCTGAAGCAAACCCAAAAGAAGATTAGCCAAATAAGGTGATGTTTCTCTGGGAATGCTGTCAGGGAGGGGAAAAAAACCCACTAAAGTGGTGAGTTTATATATATTAACTACACAACTTTTGCTTTCATTATGGTAAATGAAAATGTATATGCAGTTTCACAAATACCGCATTTTGTACCAAGACAACCATGATAAAGCCTCATTCCTTAAAAGAAAAACAACCCACTAAGCAGCTGCCTCTGAGAAGCAGCATCAGTCTGGGAAGACTCTTGTCTTGAGATTCTCACTGCCTTTGTCAGAACACCTGCAGGACAAAGCTCCTCACAAGCACAGCTTACCCTGAGTTTTAACACAACTTCTACCTGGCACTGAGAGTTGCTACAGAGTTCTCTGTTAAACAAAGAGCAACCTCCAATTCTGCCTGGAAAAGGGCAGAGCTTAAATAAATACAAGTGTCTCCAAACAAATGCTATATGTAAGTTTAAAAAAGCCACAGAACAATTAGCAAAGTAACTTGTATTGAATTATATGTGGCAGAAGCACCAGTAAGAACCAGATATGGAACAAAAGACTGGTTCAAAATTGGGAAAGGAATACGACAAGGTTGTATATCGTCACCTTGCTTATTTACCTAATACACAGAGAACATCACACGAAATGCTGGGCTGGATGAATCACGAGCTGGAATTAAGACTGTCGGGAAAGCTATCAATATGCAGATGACATCACTCTAATGGCAGAAAGTGAAGAGGAACTAAACAGCCTCTTGATGAAGGTGAAAGAGGAGAGTGAAAAAGCTGACTTGAAACTCAACATTCAAAAAATTAAGTTCATGGCATCACTTGATGGCAAATAGAAGGGGGAAAAGTGGAAACAGTAACAGACTTTATTTTCTTGGGCTCCAAAATTACCATTAAATTAAATTTCACTGCAGCCATGAAATTAAAAGACACTTGCTCCTTGGGAAAAAAGCTATGACAAACCTGGACAGCCTATTAAAAAGTAAAGGCGTCATTTTGCCAAGAAAATTCTGTATGATCAAAGCTATGGTTTTCCCAGTAGTTATGGTACGAATGTGAGAGTTGTACCATAAAAAAGTCTGAGCACTGAAGAATTGATGCTTTCTAATTGTGGTGCTGGAGAAGACTCTTGAGACTCCCTTGGACAGCAGCAAGATCAAACCAGTAATCTTAAAGGAAATCAACCTTGACTATTCATTGGAAGGACTGATGTTAAGCTAAAGCTCCAATACTTTGGCCACCTGATGTGAAGACCCAACTTATTGGAAAAGACCCTGATGCTGGGAAAGACTGAAGGCAAAAGCAGAAGAAAGTAGCAGAGGATGAGATGGTTAGATAGCATCACCAAGTCAACGGACATGAATCTGAGCAAACTCCAGGTGATAGGGGAGGACAGGGAAGGCTGGTGTACTGCAGTCCATAGAGTCACAAACAGTCCGACACAACTTAGCAACTGAACAACAGAATAAATATTTATACATAAATAAGCAGTCAAACATGTAAAGAAAACTCACATCAAAAATATTTCTAAAGAAAAAGAATTTCAAAAGGTACACAGCAAACTCTTGTTCTCCCTCAGAGCAGGGGAAGCCCAGCCACTTTCTGCTTTACACCCATCTATTCTGTTTGCATTTCCCTCCCTTCCCTCAAAACACACACATAACTTCTGTAGGTTTTTCTTCTGAATAAACTTAACATTTTTAAAAAGAAAGAAAATGGCACAGCACATGGGCATGTATGACGCTCTGCTACTGCTGCTGCTAAGTCACTTCAGTCGTGTCCGACTCTGTGCGACCCCATAGACAGCAGCCCCTCAGGCTCCCCCGTCCCTGGGATTCTCCAGGCAAGAACACTGGAGTGGGTTGCCATTTCCTTCTCCAATGCATGAAAGTGAAAAGTGAAAGTGAAGTCACTCAGTTGTGTCTGACTCTTCGCAACCCCATGGACTGCAGCCCACAAGGCTCTTCTGTCCATGGGATTTTCCAGGCAAGAGTACTGGAGCGGGGTGCCATTGCCTTCTCTGGTATGATGCTCTAGTAGCTTTCTAATTTCCTGTTAAAAATCTAGCAGCTTTCTAATTTCCTGTTAAAGTGAATGCTCTCCTTACTGCTAACTGAAAAAAAGATGCAATAATGGAAAAACATACATAAAACACATAGAATTCAGATAAATAACACAGTATTGACATAGTAAAACCCAATATAACCAAGACACATACCTAGGCATTAAGTTCCTGTTTTTTTCATAAAACATCCTTAGGTCTTGAGGACTATTAGCCTGTTGAAAAAAAAAAGAAGAAAATGATTTAATTTTCTAAAAAACCAAGCACAAAAACTCCAAATCACATGATGGATGCTCATATTCTTGCAATAGAATAGAAACTGAACTTGAAAGCCATGGACTGCTGAGGGAGCCATAGATGGGCACAAGGAACTTCTAACACTTCTGAACTGTATGCAGATTTTGCACATCCACGCATAATTTATCTTTCTGAGGTCAGATTCTCAGAGAGGCCTGAGGCTCAGAAGAGTCACTACTCTGGAGGTTACACGGCCCATCCAACAGGTGTGCTGTGTGGAGTCAGGTGCAACGTACCTTCAAGGGAGTCAAGCCAGAGAACTAAGAAAGTGCTCCTTTCCAGCCTCTCCAGAACACAACAGAGCAGCCTCGCAGTAAGAGCTGCTGAATTACTGAAGCTGCCTCTACCTTCAAACCAGGCTAGGAAATCAAGTGTTCAACCTGCTGTGTCACTGACTTTTAATACCATCTTGGGCAAATTATTTCTCTCTGTTTTAGTTTTCAGATTTAAAAAACTGTCTCTGTAACTGGCCAATATGAACTCGAAGAATCACTGTGATCATATGCTAGAAGAGCTCTTTCTGACAAAATGTTAAGGAGAGGCAGACGTACCTAAGTTAGATTGTGTAAAACCGAAACAATGACCTCTCCTTCAGGAGAGGCAGGAGGAGAGCTGTTACCCATCTTCCTAGACCTGCCCCCGCCCTCACATGGATTCCCAGACCCCAAATCCAGGCTAAGCAGGAAGCACTAATGTCACCATTCACACCTATTTCCCACGGGGTTGTAAGCCTGAGCTGGCGAACCTAGTATTACCTAGCATTAACCCCTACACTGTTCAAGGGTCAACCGCATTCCCCATTTTATAAGTCAAAGGCAACTGCAAAATGAAAAGAGCCCCAAACTAAGTATACCTGAAAACAGTCACGGTACCTGAAAAGGTGGCTTTCCAACGAGGCACTGATATATCACTGTCCCGATGCTCCACAAGTCGGCCTTGGCATCATAATGTTGAGACATGATAACCTCAGGAGCCTGGGGAGAAAGCAAGTCAAGAGACGTGCATAATGTCAGTTACATAATTGATGTGCATGTGTTAACTGGAGAAGGTTACACTAACAAAACTACAACAATAAAAACAACAACACACTGTGTTATTGCCCTAGTCAAATGATACTGCAACCAATATAGACCCACATTCTTACACTGAGGTTTACTGGCAAGTCCCAAAAACAACAGAGGAGGAAAAGCAGCAGGTTGCAGAAAGAAAATATTTCTATATAATAGGATGGACACACAAAATACAGAAAGAGCATAAAAATAATAACAAAGAGTACACCCCAGTCCCAAGACCAGGGTTACTTCTGGGGTGGGAGAGTAGGAGAGTGAGAAGGGCGGGTTACAGAAGGTACACGAACCGCTTCCGAAATATTTCATTTCTTCTAAAAGAAGACCAAGGTGAACACGGCAAAATGTTAACTGCTGAATGCGGATGGCAGGCACACAAGTGTTTGCTACATTAGTCCTATTTCCCCCATTTAAAAACTCTAAAATAGCAGAAAATCTATCAGGCAAAACATAATAAAAACAGTCTTAAAAGCAAACAAAAAGTCTCTGATACTTTGTTACAGCTGTTTTCTCCTCTCTCATTAGATATTGCTTTCTAAAACTACCATCAATCAAGGCAAGCACTGACTGGAAATGCTAAATACACTGAATGACAGTGACATTTTATTTTCTAGGCATAACATTTTTATTTATTCTTCCTAGTAAACTTCTTACTGGGTCAACTTCCTTTAATAATCAGCCCAAGTACTCTCTCTATCCTCAAGGCTGTAAGTTCAAGACTGAACTGATTTCACACTCAAGAAATGCAAAGTAGTATTTAATTATATTAAATTATAAGATTTATTATATAAGCAGTACAGTTATGATCAACAAAAAGTAAATCTAACACAAAATTTTTTTGAACTTTGAGTACTAGTTCCCTTGATCTCAAAGCTGATTTTACATTAGAAGAAACCCTAACTGAACATAAACCCATTTTAAATTCAAACTGAAGTAGGTTCATTTACTTCACAGGATTCTAAAGCTCCAGAATCAAGGTGTTTCCAGGGTTCCTACCTCACATTAGTTCAGAAGTGTCACAGCCTCACCCTATTAGACCTGAGAGTAACCACAGGAAAGGATAAAGAAGAAAAGTAAGATTTTTCAGCTGTTACATCTGATGCGAATGGGAAACATTTCTATAGTACAGGGATCCTGTCAAGAGACAACATGCAAAGGATGACTACACCCTATAGGTGAAGATATGCCCCAAGAGATTTTTTTTAAGTATTCCTAAAATTATACATCATGTATAGCATGACCATACTTCCATCAATTTTTATTTCTAATTTAATCTAACAGAAGATTTCTACCATAATAACTAATCATGTTAAAAAATAAATGCCAATGGGCAAAGATGACTTTTATAGTCCACTAGGCTAGAGCGAAAGACGTCTGTATTACAGCATTTCAGTACTATAATTAACATTTGTAAATAATAAAAACTCAGACTATGATAAAAATGACATCTTAGTTGGAAACAAGCTTTATACTTAAATTCCAATGCTTCCCGCTGTAAATACAAAGGATGCAAACACTCACCATGTACATTGGGGACCCGCACAGCGTGGCAGCCATCATGTTACTATGCAAGTAACGAGCAAAACCAAAATCAGCTGTTTCACAAAATAAAAGGGAAAAGTCAAAGGATACCTTTGCCCACACTTAACACAGATCATATGATTCTTTTAGATACAAGCAGGCACAAAAGAACTATGAGAAACTAAAGCTTATTGACTTAGACTGTCTACCAAAGAAAGAAGTGGCCACCTCATTTTCAACAAGTTAAATAATGGTAGTAGCCACCAATGGCACAAGTTGCTGCTCTGCCACTTTTGTAACCAAGGAGGGAGTTCCACGCTTTGCAAGAGAAAATACCAATAATAGTAAATGATTCATTAATAAAGCTCTCATTAAATATCAACACCAGGTATAGAGTTTGAGCTGTTCTCATCCTCCTCCAGATACCAAATGCAACCTATATAATAACAGAAATTTCTTAAAATACTACTGGTAAAAAATTGTTTTTCTAACAACCATGAGAACAGCTTTAAAAAAAAAAATCTAGCATTACAAAGTGCTTCAAATAATCCTGAGAGGGCTTAAGTGTTAGTCGCTCAGTCATGTCCAACTCGTAGCGACCCCATAGACTGTATAGCCCGCCAGGCTCCTCTATCCATGGGATTCTCCAGGCAAGAATACTGGAGTGGGTAGCCATTTCCTTCACCAGGGGATCTTCCCCACCCAGGGATCGAACCCAGGTCTCCCATACTGCAGGTAGATTCTTTACCATCTGAGCCATGTCTGCCTTGAGCGAGCTAAAAAAAAACAAAACATCTTCCAAGTAAGAAGCCTGAACTAAATGGTCTCTCAGATCTCTTAGGTTAAAATCCCATGAGCTGTGAAGCATCAGGGTATTAATTTGCTGCCAGAAACACAATGTGTTAGCTTCCCTCTGATGAAGAGAAGCATCTCCTGCTGAGATTCCTACTCGGATCCCTGGTGCAGGCCAGTCAGCCCTGTCTGAAATTTTAGCACCTGCTGACAACAATGTAAAGGATTCCCACATCCAAATGGACTTCAGTGAACAGAACAAAAATCTCAAAAGTGTCTCAACAAAATTCATCATTCTCACTGAACTAAAATTACCTAAAAGAATACTGAGTCTCAAAATTGTTCTTTGAGTGAAACAACATAGCCACATACCTATTTTGATTCGAACACCACTGACACTGGACTTCCTGCGATTGGCATACGATAGCAGGATGTTCTGGGGCTTGAGGTCCCTGTGGATGATGCCCTTGCTGTGTAGGATGCGCATGGCAGCTGCGATCTGATGCAGAAACACTCTGATGGTGTCCTCGCTGAGCGTGCCCTTAGCTGGGAGAAAAAGCGTTCCATAAACACTTAAGCCTACAAAATCAAGTCTCATCTGTGGGAGTGAGGAATGGGAATTCACTTTTTTTCATTGTTTTTACTCTAACAATTTAAGTCTATGAAGAGATATCAAATATCTCAAAAATTTTAATCAACCTGTTGTAAAAAGAACTGATTTATGTTTATATCTTCCATTCTCATCAGTGTTCATGGTTTTCTTTTCCCACTTTTACTGGGAAGAATGAACATCACAACAGATGCTCAGCAAATGTGAGTCTCCTCCACAAGCCAAAAATAAGTCCCCTTCACATCAAGTGCTTGGGATAAATGTCCATATTTAACCCCAACCACTACCTGAGTACAAATTAAAAACAAGTGATATGCTTGGCTGGCGAGACTAAGGCATTACCCCCAAGTGGACCTGTCAGGGGGCTGAGGCCCACATCTGTCTCCTTTTTATCTCCCAGAGGCACCTCTCCTAACTAAGGACACCTGTAAGAAGCCGTCTTCACTGCTACCGAGAAGTGGTGGGGACAAGACTGGAGAGTCGTCGCTCTCCAGCAAACAGCCACGCCCGCACATGCACACCGGAGCGTGGCTTGGTGTGGAGTCCGGCTGCCTTTGTTCAAATTCCAGTTCCTCCACTTACTAATGCTCACTGCACAGCCCTGGAAGTTGACCCCTCTGTGCCAACTCCTCCTCTACAGAAAACTGAAAACAGACTAACCACGTGGGGCTGTTGCAACATTCAAACAAGGTAGCACGTTTAAGCATAAAGACTTAAGGAAAACGCCTGGCATGTAATAAGTACTCAAAGGTAAACTGAAAGTGCAAAGTGTTAGTCACTCAGTCGGTCCACCTCTTTTGTGATCCCCTGGATCGTAGCCCACCAGGCTCCTCTGTCCACGGAATTCTCCAGGCAAGAATACTGGAGTGGGTTGCCATTTCCTTCTCCAGAGGATCTTCCCGACCCAGGGATCAAACCTGGGTCTCCTGCACTGCAGGCAGATTCTTTACCATCTGAGCCACCAGGGAAACAAGGTAGTCAGTACACAAATATGTATAACAATTGATCTAAAAGTCAAAAGTCCAATTCTTTCCATCTACATTAGATATTTAATATCCGTGACCCCATTTTGACTTCTTTGGCTCAGATGGTAAAGAATCTGCCTGCAATGCAGGAGACCTGGGTTCAATCCCTAGGTCGACCCCATTTTAGAGTCTCTGTGAACATATTTCTGCCCGTACAACTCTAGAACATGTTCTTTATAGCCTTCTCTTATGCACTTAAGACTAAGACAGACAGAAATAACACTAATACACTGAACAAGTGAAATATTACTTTAAAAATCATTTTAATGAGTGACATTTTATGTCCTTAATATCTTCAACAGTGGAAACAGTGACAGACTTAATTTTGGGGGGCTCCAAAATCACTGCAGATGGTGACTGCAGCCATGGAATTAAAAGATGCTTGCTTCTTGGAAGAAAAGTTATAACCAACCTAGACAGCATATTAAAAAGCAGAGACATTACTTTGCCAACAAAGGTCCATCTAGTCAAAGCTATGGTTTTTCCAGTAGTCATGTATGGATTTGAGAGTTGGACTATAAAGAAAGCTGAGCACCAAAGAACTGATGCTTTTGAACTGTGGTGTTGGAGAAGACTCTTGAGGGTCCCTTGGACTGCAAGGAGATCCAACTAGTTCACCCTAAAGGAAATCAGTCCTGAATATTCCTTGGAAGGACTGATGCTGAAGTTGAAACTCCAGTACTTTGGCCACCTGATGCAAAGAACTGACTCATTTGAAAAGACCCTGATGCTGGGAAAGATTGAAGGTGGGAGGAGAAGGGGATGACAGAGGATGAGATGGTTGGATGGCATCACCAACTCACTGGACATGAGTTTGAGTAAACTCTGGGAGTTGGTGATGGACAGGGAGGCCTGGTGTGCTGCAGTCCATGGGGTCGCAAAGAGTCGGACACAACTGAGCGACTGAACTAAATTGAGTATCTTCAAATAAACTAAATCCCCATGGTTTAAAAATTATCAAATACTTTTTTCTGTGAGGGCTATTTTCATCTGCTTTTAAAAATTCTTTGGGGTTCTTTTCCTGATGCTCACTATTAAAAAGAAAAATCCAAATGCATTAAAACATACAAAAAGTGAAAGCTTCCCTGCTCCCCTCCCTGAAGATGAATGAACACTGTTAAACTCTGGAGTACATTCTCCCGGTTCTCCCAGCTCTACTGACACTTCCCTTGCAGATGGATACGACGATGACCGCACATTAGTGGGAGGGTCAAATCAACAACTGGCAGAGAAGGTGATGGCACCCCACTCCAGTACTCTTGCCTGGAAAATCCCATGGATGGAGGAGCCTGGTGGGCTGCAGTCCATGGGGTCGTGAAGAGTCAGACACGACTCAGCAACTTCACTTTTCACTTTCATGCCTTGGAGAAGGAAATGGCAACCCATTCCAGTCTTCTTGCCTGGAGGATCCCAGGGACTCGGGAGCCTGGTGGGCTGCTGTCTATGGGGTCGTACAGAGTCAGACACGACTGAAGCGACTTAGCAGCAGCTAATCAACAACTGGAGCTTTACTGCTGTTAACGTTTTAGATTACACTGAAGCAATGAAAATGGATGGTACCGTTTTTTCCATCTCATTCATTTACATTTTCATTTTAGGGCTTAGAAAACTTTTGCTACTCTAAATGACTGCAGCTGCTTAGAACTTGTATCTTTGCCCCATGATACATGAAAGTTTATCTGATTCAGAGACCAAATTCTAACACCATTTCTGTGCATAAAAATTAATGATCTCATTTAGGCTATTTCTGGGCACAAAGTACAGTAGAAATTCACGTATTTCTATGAACACGGAATGCCTACTCTCAACACAATCCCATAAATTGAAATTCTCTTGGGAATAGCTTAACATTTTAAAGGCACAGCCAACATGAAAACTCTCAGACGGATGAACTCCTGAGCCGTTGGCCCTGACAGGGCAGGCTCAGCTGTGGCTGCCAAACTGAATGTATCTGCTAGAAATAATGTTAAAGTACAACTTACCAATTACTTTACAATTTCCCTTATTTTAACTTGCAATCAACAGAATTAGTTTTTTTATCTTCTGAAGATGTGAAAGGCACTTTATTTATCAAAGCAAATACAAGGACTAAATGGGTGTCTTGTGATTTAATGGCATTATGCCCTCCAGACCTCTGAATGACAGATCATCTTGATCAATGCTCCCCAACAGAAATATAATGTGAGCCTTATACATACCTTAACATCTCCTAGTAGCCACATCTTCAAACATGAAAAGAAACTGGTGAAATAATATCTATTTAACCTAGTACCTCCAAAGTATCATTTCAACCTATAATCAACATTAAAAATCTTGATATAATCACTCTTTCTTTCAAAACACAATGTGTGTTGCACATCACAGCACACCTTTCAATAGCTCACCAGCCCCATGTGGTCAGTGGCTACTATAGTGGACAGTACAGCTCCAGACAATGCCTTGAGGACCTAAGTTATTTGACACGGTCTCTTCAAGTGGCAAGACAGGGGAGAGGTTAAGTATCCAGAACCACACAGCAATTAAGTGACATAACAAAGGAACTACCGCAAACCAGCCTGCCTGGCCGACTCCAACATTCAGGTAAGCTCTTCATTCCCTGCTCTCCTGATCTAACACTACTGCTCCGGAACATCCAAAGCAGAGTTCAACATCATGTATGGACTGCTGAGGAAGCTAACAAACCTGCTACAGCAGCATCAGCACCTGTGTCAACCCATAGGCTTTCTGTTAGAAAGGGACACTGATATTCCGACAAGGAAGTGAAATAGCTAAGCGTCCCTCAGTCTGACCCCGGGGAAACGGGCTTTTACCTGGATCGATAAGAAGTCAAGGATCTCAAGATTCAGAGGTTAACAGAAGGTAAAAGCAAGGTGTCTTCTAGCTCCAACTCCTCTCCTCCAATAGAGAAAAAAGTGCCCATCTCTGAATTTTATCTACTGGCAAATGACTTTTTGAAAAATCTTTTTACCAAACTGACATAATTTGAGAGAATCTCAGGAAAAATACTGGAGAAGGCAATGGCAACCCACTCCAATACTCTTGCCTGGAAAATCCCATGGGCGGAGGAGCCTGGTAGGCTGCAGTCCATGGGGTTGCTAAGAGTCGGACACGACTCAGCAACTTCACTTTCACTTTCACGAATTGGAGAAGGAAAAGCAACCCACTCCAGTGTTCTTGCCTGGAGAATTCCAGGGACGGGGGAGCCTGGTGGGCTGCTGTCTATGGGGTCGCACAGTCAGACATGACTGAAGCGACTTAGCAGCAGCAGCAGCAGGAAAAATACAAAAAACACACATGGACTAAGCTCCCGAGTTCAGAATAATGGTGGTCTCTCAGTGGGAGGGACCAGAGTAGGACTACAGAAAGGCCCACAGGAGCTTCAGCTGTATTTAGAATTTCTTTAACTATGGGAAAGAGGAGAAATACTTGTGTTTTATATATTATTTCTACACGGCTTTTGAAATCTCAGCAATATTTTAAAGATTTTTAAATCTCATTTTTAATTGTTCCTTGTTTACCTGAACATTTAAAATATATTGCTTCTCTTCTGTAAACTGCCCACACCCTTTGTGAGTGTATCTACTGATGTCTTAGTGTTTTACCATCAATTGCCATGACCTAGTTCTAGGCTGAGAGATGAACCTTTTACCACTTTTTTGTTTGTTTTGCCTACTTCCCATATACCTTCAAGGGTGAACAAGTGGGTGCTGACTTCATCTAATGTCCTTTAAAAAGTACTTTGGAGGGACACAATTTGATCTGAACATGAACACACTTTATATATGGAATTTCAAGCAACATCTAGTACTAAAACCTTACCTCTATGCCACAAAATAATGTCAAGGTTACCCTGAATCCCTTACGATAGCTTTTAAAATTTACAAGCAACATTCACGTTAATAAACACATCTTAGGACACATTCTCCCACTATTTTTTTTTTGTTTAAGGAAATGAAAGAGACTAAAGGTTCACTGCTAGCCCCCAACTAGAATCTTTTGAAGAGAAATTTTGTTGGTTTTTCTCTGATGGTGAGAGGCCTCACCTCTCAAACTGTCAGAGAAAGGCACACATAAAGAAGTACTTATATACAAGCAGAGTAAAACCACAACACACAACAGTCAGGCAGCAACGCAACCACAATTAGACATATACAAATATTTATTGAACATTCCTATACACGTACAGAAAACAAGGGTAGCATATTTCAGAAGTAAATGAAGATTAAAGACACTATAGTACTATACTGACCACTGACAAAGTCAAAAAATTACCTTGCAAATAATCTGCCAGGTCTCCACCATTGCAATACTGATATACAAAACAAAAAGCAATTAAAATAAGACACTGATTCAAGATTAATTCAATTCATTATCAGCTAACCTTTTTTTTTTTTTTTTTTTAATTTGGCTACATAGCATATAGTATATCAATTCCCTGACCAGGGATCGAACCCATATCCCCTGCATTGGAAGCTTGGAGTCTTAACCACTGGATCACCATGGAAGTCCTATCAGTTAATTTTAATTAAAAATACATTTGTAATAATATAAATCCAGTCACAAACAAATTATAAGAATCATAGAATCAACATTTTAAAATTTTATATTCCTTATGAAACAGAATCTAAATCACTGAAACTTTATTAATTCAAATTTCAAATAAACTACTGTCAATTTTAAGGTATTCATTAATCAAAAGAAAAAAATTAAAAGAAACCTGGATACTACCTACCTCCATCACCAGAAAGACAGAGTTGGGTAATTCCTGAAAAGTAAACACATTATACATGGTCTAGATTAGAGAAAAAATTAAGCAAAAATTTTAAAATAATGATTAATAAAATAGTATATGTATTCATTTTAAAGAAGTAAAATGAAATCACAAAATCCATTAGTAAGTGAAATTTAAAATCCCCTAAACACTGACATAAGCATCTCAGCTTCAATGACACTAATGGCTAATGTAGTCATCAAGAAGTTCAAGTCTATTCATGCAAAGAACTAAAGGAAGAGCAACACTAAACGTGCAGTCTCAATTCTGGAACACACGGTCTGGGATGCTTTGTCCTACCGGCCCACATACACCTGAAGGAAGCATGTACTTGCTGGGATTCTTAACTGTAATATAATACATTTCCACCTTTTTCTTGATTATCTTCCACCTCTCCAGCTGGCCAATATTTACGTCTGGTATGTAACCCCATACCCTTCTCCTATTCATACAATCAGAAGCTAAACGCACACACACAAACACACTTTACTTTGAAAAAACGGGATATCATATATAAATGTCTGAACCTTGCTTTCCTCACTCAATAATATACCAAAGAAATCCAACCAAGTCAAATGCATATGCACAAGTCTTTTTCCTAACTGTGATATGTCATTGTGTGACTATATCACCATTTAAGCTGTTCCTTACCAAGGAACATCACTTGTTTCCAGTCTGGGCCATTATAAGCAAAGCTGTATTGTTTCTTGGACATACATCCTAGTTCTCAGGCTTTTATGGCCCTGGGATAGATGTCCAGGATTCTGGGTTGTTTAGTCAAGAATGTGCAGCTCTAACAGTAGCAGATACTTCTCACTGACAGACTTTTTAACTCCCTACTATAAACAGGACACTGGTCCAGGCCCCGAGGGTACAGCAGTAAGACCGCAGAGTTGAATATCCTCTTCTCCCCAATCTTAAATTCTAAGAAGGGAGGGTCAGGAGCAAGTCAACAAACAAGAGCAGTAAGTACAAAGAGCCTGGAGATGATGACAGGTGCTTTGGGGAAGGAGGAGAAACAGGGTTGGGGAGGGGACTGCAATTCCATTTAGGGTAGCTAAAGAAAGCTTCCTGAAAACATACCGTTTGAGTGAAGACATAAGGAAGGTTGAGGTGTACCTGTGCAGACCACAGACATAGCGATCCATCTGCACATAAAATCTCCCTGCAGGAAGGAGGCCCTCGGCAGGAGGAAAAGGGGAAAGTGGCCAGGAACCACAGGAGGCCCAAGTAGACATAACAGAAGCAGCGACACACAGAGAAGGGGAGACCGGGGATAGCAGGGTTTGTCTTTCACTCACAGGAACAGAAGCCCCTGCAGGACCCACGCGGAGAAGGAACACACCCTGACCTGCATTACCGGCAGTACTTAGACTGTAATGCCCAGACTCTTCCTCAGGGTATGGAGGCGAAGTGTCGTCACACAGCACTCCAAAAATCATATCCAAAGACTGACATTTGTACCAGTGACACATCTCCTCCCCAATCACACCAGTAAGAATCACTGCACTTCCTACTTTTGCCAATTCAGAAGGGTGAGAAGTGACATCGGTCACCTTAATTTACCTTTCTCTACTTGTTTATGAAAATTTCATCCATTTATGGCTGTATCATCTGACATTAATTAAGTCTTTCAAAACTTT
Source organism: Oryx dammah (assembly GCF_014754425.2). Taxonomy (NCBI): domain Eukaryota; kingdom Metazoa; phylum Chordata; class Mammalia; order Artiodactyla; family Bovidae; genus Oryx; species Oryx dammah. The sequence goes on from NW_024070192.1 coordinate 28,473,905, forward strand.
TATGTCCCTACTTTTATGGCTTCTGAGTTTATCTTGACTTAAAATACCTTTCTAGGGACTTTCCTGGTAGTCCAGTGGTTGGCAGTCCTCCTGCCAATGTGGGGGACACAGGTTTGATCTCTGGTCTGGGAGGATCCCACGTGCTGCGGAGCAACTGAACCCTTGCACCACAACTACTGAGCCTGTGCTCAGCAACAAGAGAAGCCACCGCAATGAGAAGCCCGTGTACTGCAATGAAGACCCAGCACAGCCAAAAATAAAAATAAATAAAATACCTTTCTAGCTCTTAGATTACATATGTCATATAAATATTATTCTAAGATCATTACTGCTTATTTTATATATTTAAGCCTTTGAGTCACTGAAAATTATTTTGGAAAAATGATGAGGACAGATGTCTCAGTTTGCCAGCACCATGTATTGAACGAATCTCTTTTTCACTATACTAAAAATTAACAAGAGGTAGATGTTTCCAGACCATTGACATTCATGCAGGGAAGTATTCCCAGCTGACAATACTTACTTCATGCCCCAAATCCTCAAAGATATGTATCTTTCAAAAACAGTCGTGATAATCACCCTCCGAACGGCTCTGCACTGTCCTTGGACTAGCGATCCATCCCGTGTGGGCCCTCCACCCTCCCCTGCATCACCCAGCACTCCCTCCACTCCCAGCACTCCTGCCACATCTCTTCTTCCAGGTCCTCACTCTTGTCTTTCCTGTCGGCTCCTCACAGAGGCTGCATCTGCGTGGGAAGCTGACCTGCCTATGCCCAGCCCAGCCTCCTCCCACTGTATTACATGACTATAGATTCATATATGTATTTAGAAAACTCTAAAACAAATATAACAAACAGTGGTTATCCCTGGGAAGTGCCATATCTTTTCTAATTTATTCATTTTGATAATGCTGGAATATTTAAACTGTGAGTGAGTGAGTGAAAGTTGCTCAGTTGTGTCCGACTGTTTGCAACCCCATAGACTACACAGTCCATGGAATTCTCCAGGCTAGAATACTGGATCTTCCCAACCCAGGGCTAGAACTCAGGTATCCCAAATTGCAGGCAGATTCTTTACCAGCTGAGCCACCAGGGAAGCCCCATTCAAACTGTTCGCATATATTACTTTTGTAATTAAGGAAAATGGGTTTCTTTTTAAGTGTCATCTAAAGTGAAACCTGAGCACGACAATGTCAAAAGTTCTCAGTTCATCAAAGTGCACATAAGTCTGAGGTAGACCTCCACAAGTGGCGGCCAGTGTGAACGTTGCTCGTCTCCAGTGGATAAAATGACTGCACCTGCCTCTGCACCCCACACCCTGTACCTCTCCCTGATCAGAACCCAGTGAGCAAATCTAAACTCTGTCTACTTGACAGCCAAGCAGTCAAAACTATTTCATCTGACCAAGAGTTCTGAAGTCTATTTTTATAAATTAATTCCAGGAGTACACAATGCACAAAACAGTAAACATTTCTCCGCAGTCACCTTGATATTTCCAATTGCTCCACAGTTCTGGTTTCTGGAACATGTTCTCCCTAATGATAGCTCATTCTGCAGCCAAAGCCAGTACTTTAAAATATTCTTCATTTTGACAGACAAAAATCTAACTACACTCTCCACCCTGAAAGCAAAATCAACTCAAAATCAACTGAAGCGTTTTCTGTACCTCTCAAGATAGGCAAAGAAGAGTTAATATTACTTAACAATTTTTACATGAGGCACTGACTTGTACCTCGTGGTGCCCTCTATCTACAGAAACTCAGACAACTACACAAACAGCTCTGAGGAGAACCAGCATTTCAATAGGGATTGTGACATCAGATTAGTTTTGACTTTAACCGTTTTTTCCCTTTTTTTCTAGGCTGCTTTGAATCTCTCAAATGAAGGAATGAATTGTATCTATTTAAATAGGTAATAAAATATACCCACAGAGTATACATGTTCGGTATATGGAATTTGTTGTATTTTTGGAGATCACACACTGACATCAAAAACTTTAAACCTGTTTGTGCTACTTGTCCCAGTAATTCCAATTCTAGAAACTGAACTCACAAGACATAATCAGGTATCTTCAGAAGGTATATATTATCCTTGGAGCATTTTTTTGTAATGAGAAAAACCTAAACATCTTACAACTTGGGTCGAGTTAAATAAATACTTTGCTGTATGATATGACTACATGAAAAATGACTATATTTTTAAAAAGACATATAGAACAGCCCGCTAAAATTAATCACACTGAAAGCAAGGACTGTTTTACTCACAGCTTTGTTCCTAGCACTCAGAAATGCCTGGCACACAGCACCTTACCACATCGAACCTCACAAAATGAATGAATTTGAGTAATTCAAGTGTATAGGGAAATGGTTTTAGCTAGAAATAAAATAGCAGAATCACATAACATGCTCATTTACTTCCTAGAATTCCACTGTCCAGACTAAGAAAACAAAAGAACAGAGTAACGTGCATCAAGCACTCTGGTCGGCTGTGGAAGGAGTGGAGGGAACAGCTGAATGCACCGCCCCTCAGGATCAGACCCCTGGCATTCCCACCAGGTGAATACCACTAGCAAGTGTGATTCTAGGATCCAAGGATTTTAAAACACAATATGTACCCTAAATACAAGCCAACTACTTGCTCTGGTGCTCCACCCAATAAACAGGAATTTTCTCTAAACCTGGGCTTTTGAAAAGGATTTCCAAGGGTGATTTTGACTATATAGAAATGTTGCCTTAGAATGTAACTTCATAATCCAGCCTTCCCACCTCCAAAAATAATGCGACTCTACTGTATGCCATGGCAATCAACATAAACAAATCCAGGTGATGAATCTGCAGAGTTTCCTTGTTATCATGCCATGTTATCACCTAATATCACCACTATTAGCAAACATTACTTCTGCAATAAGAAAAAAAGCTCTAGTTAGTTTTTCAATAGCCCAAAATAGTCCTTTCTACATTCATTATAGAAATGCCAGATCTCGCGTCAATATTTCTCTACTTGACCTAAAACAACACTACTGTAGCATATTATCATTTGTCAGTAAGATTACTTATGCAGCACATTATTTTATCCTTTTGCCTTATGCTATTTTATACAAATTCTTAATTAATAAACACACAACTCCAGCTATACATCTTTTCAACAAGAAAAAAGCAATTTTTCTATTTCTATGATGACATTTAAATTTGTATGAAATAGAAAAAATTTCTATTAAGTTCTTTATTAACAAAACATACATATATTTCTTTGAAAATCCAAAATAAGGTACCTGAACATCATAGAGTGCTACAATGTTTTCATGCTGAAGTTCCTGTTAAGAAAATTGAGAATTCAAAATATTTGTATTTATTATAAGAATTGTAATATTTCAATATGCAAATAAAATTAAGTATATACACACATTTATATCCATTTATACTACTTCTAGTATACTACACTTTTGTTTACTAGTTACAACAATTCAATCTAATGAAGAATAACAAGAAATGTGCCTGATCAAACTACTTGGGGCCTAAATATTTTTTCACTGTCCTAATTTATTCTCATTTACAAAATAAAAGGTCAGTATGACCACATATTTTACTGCTGGTCTTTTAGATTTAATACATAATTTCTAACAGAAAGGCCTAAAATTCCAAACTGCTTTTAGAAAGCACAATTTGCCTAAAAGAAAACAAAGTACAATTCAACAAGCTATAATTCTTACCCAAGAGCTGTCCACAGAATAGCAGTTCTGATGAACGTTCCATGTTTATATTACTTTGGGATTAAACACACCTAACCTATTTCTTCATTGCATACTTTTTTCAAATTTCTTTATAATGAATCAAGGGCTTTGTGACTCTCCAAGAAGCATTAAGTAAACATGACTTTCCACATTTATTTGACCATGGACTCCTTTCTCCCCACAAAGCATCCCACTTGGATAATTCTGCTTATGAGTGATCTAAAAAGACAACTTCCTAGGAAAATAACTTTGCTCAATTTATAAGGAAAATAGATTACAACTGCCCCCAGTTCTCCAAAAAATATTTAACTGTAACAAGAAAGGAATCAACAGAAGAAAGAAATAATGTGTAAGAGAGGCCTGTGTGTGGTGGTAGTCACTCGGTCGTATCCGACTCCTTGCAACCCCATGGACTATAGCCAGCCAGGCTTCTCTGTCCATGGGATTCTTCAGGCAAGAATACAGGAGTGGATTGCCAGAACCTCCTCCAGGAGATCTTCCCTACCCAGGGATTGAACCTGGGTCTCCTGCATAGGAGGCAGACTCTTTACCATCTGAGCCACAAGGGAAGCCTCCAAGCAATGCCTGCCTCTTCTCAAAGGACAATGCAGTAACTAAGGGAAAGGAATGATGAGAAGCGAAAATCAGTTTTCATCTAATCTCTCTAAGCACTGGCCAAGAGCCACAAACATCTATTCTTAAAAACAGCTTGCAAGTAATCAATGTTTAAAAAAACCGAGCATGCAAAAATGAGAGCAACAGGTGAACATTCTCAAACTTGGGGTCAACTACCCAAACTGGAAAGGATGTCATCTTGTGTTCATTTAAGTTTTAATCTAGTATATCTAGTATGAAATACCCCATAAAGAAACATACCTTTAAGATTTTAATTTCCTTCCCAAGCAGTATTTGTGATTTTGACAGGTTCTTTTTATTAATACTTTTAATAGCTACCTCCCAATCAGTTTTCTGGAAAGGAAAAACAATTACTCCTGAAAATTATTCCACAGAAACAACTGAAGAGAAACAAAGAAAAAAGAATCTATAAGCATAACGATGTTTTTTAGCAAATTCATGTAACAGCACCAGGAAAAAATAGAACCCAAATTTCTAACAGGAAAATGATTTTACAAAGGTGTAGCAAGCTAACGTCCCACAAGACAGCCAGTAAAAATAAATATGAAGCCTCCGTAGTAACTAGCAACAAATGGAAAAAAAAAAGACACTTTATTTACAACTACTTAAAAGTTACGGAGGATAAACTGGGAGATGGTTGACAGTTAACCAAAAATAGGATTTGACAGCTAGGCAGGATTAAATGATTCGTGTTTTGTTTTTTTTTCCCTTGAGTTTTAAGTTATTCTCACGATAAAGGAAAACTCGGTAATATTGTATTTACTACTTTACAGGCTGAGCAAACAGGCCAGCCCCCTTCAGACCTGCCCCTTGGCTCAAACTCTCTTAGGATTATTTCCACTCCTGAGGTGCCTTTCCGAATTCTTTAGATTCTAAAACCTGCTGGGAGCCTGTTTTCGGAACAGCATAAGCTTAAAAAGAAAAAAAAAAAAAAAAAAGCTGAGCCCGCTCTCGGGTCGATTTTGGTCTCCCCGCCTCACCCCCGGCCGGCCGATCGCCCACCCCAGGAACGGAGGTGGGTGGGCGGTCGGGGCTCCGCGCGGGGAAACGCGACACTGAGTTGGGGAAGCCCGGGGCTCGCGGGCCACCTGCCCATTTTCCGCTAGGTCTGCAATTCTCCGCCACCAGGGAGGGTCCGAGCGCGACCGGCCCGGTCCCGCGCCACCCCGGCCGCAGCCTCACAGCCGCCGCAGCCCCGCCTCAGGCGGGGCTCACCTGGCGGTGCCGCCCCCGGAAGACCACGGCGAAGGCCCCGTGTCCCACGAGGTCCCGCTTGCTGTACTCGAAGTCGCCCACCACCTCCATGGCCGCGCCCCGGGGTCGGCGCGGGCGGGCGGCGATCAGCACCGCGGGCCCGCCGGCCCCGAGCGCGCCCGCCGGCCGCCGAGCTGGGGCCGCCGCGGCCCCGG